>NW_017311279.1:1961-7603 GCF_000935625.1 Nanorana parkeri
AGAAGGATTTGGGGGTCATTGTAGACCACAAACTGAAAGGTAGTTTGCAGTGCCAGGCTGCTGTAAACAAAGCTAGCAGGGTCTTGTCCTGGATTAAAAAGGGGATGTATTGCAGGGACAAGTCTATAATTTTGCCACTTTATAGATCATTGGTTCGACCTCATCTGGAGTACGCGGTCCAGTTCTGGTCACCAGTACTAAGAAAAGATGTCCTTGAGTTGGAAAAAGTCCAGCGAAGGGCAACCAAACTAATTAGGGGTATGGAGGACCAGAGCTACGAGACGAGGCTACTAAATTTAAACATGTTCACATTAGAGGTGAGGAGATTAAGGGGGGATATGATCTCCATGTACAAAATGTTTAATGGTGGTAGCAACATTAGCGATAAACTGTTTAAAATTAACTCCGTTACAAAAACTAGAGGCCACCACCTAAAATTGGTGGAAAAAAAATTCCAGCACAAGGGGCGAAGGGGGTTCTTCACAGTAAGATCAGTTAGGGTCTGGAACTCACTGCCACAGACAGTGATTTCAGCAAATAATGTGGAATTGTTCAAGAAACTTTTGGACGATTTCTTAAGGGACCGTAATATACAGGGGTACAGGTAATATACAGGGGTACGGGTAATATACAGGGGTACAGGTACTCCTAGAATGAGATCCTAATGGGTTGGACTGGATGGACTAATGTCTTTATTCAACCTCAAATACTATGTAACTAAGAGGTTGTAGATGCACGTCTTCTGCAGAAAATGTGAAAGCCGCACAGCCTCGTCAAGGCCCCTCTGTGTAGTGCGGTCCTAACTCTAACCTATGAGAGTCTCCATCTTGGAGCACATGTGGCAACAGATACAATTCGGTGCAGGTTCGCCAGGAGGTAGCCCAACCTCCTTAAAGGCACACTTGTGCCGCCCCGGGAACTCTCTGCCCTTTTGTGATGATGTAATTAGCCGTTCACTGACCAATCCGACTTGTCGCTGGAGCTCCTCAATAAAGCGCGCAACAATGTAACTTGTTTGTTTTGGTGTGTCTGTCTGGTGTGTGTTGTTGTTGGTTTGTTCCTCTGCGGCTTGTATACAATGTTTTTGGATACATTTTGTATCTCTGACTCATCACACGGAACATTCACATAACACACAAACACGTCTGTATTGCATAAGAGATTTATTATTTTTAGGGCTGTTACTGATTAAAGTTTTCGTGTTCGATTAATCGAAAAAATGTTTAATCAATTAATTTCGATTAATGATAACGCACATACAGATCCAACTACATTGGCCTATACACATACAGCACAGCAATGAAGTAATAAAATGAACGAGGATCATCCTAAGGCCCCGTTCGCATTGAGCGATTTATCGCGCGGTAATTCCCGCGATATCGCTCTTCAATGGGGCAAAGGGTCCTGCTGTCGCGGGTCGTGTGTCGCTACAGCAGGACCCTTTGTGGAGCGGATTTTGCCGCGATTCTCGCTTGCTCAATGCAAGCATTTGCGCGACAAACGGCCGATTTGCGAATCGCACAATGTGAACCTAGCCTTATCCAGCATGTTATTAATCTCACGTGCCCCACCCAATATGGTCGCCGCTTGAGTGGGGCAACTCAGAATAATAACGTGCTGGATGAGTGTGATCCTTTTATGACTTCATTGCTGTGCTGTATGTGTATAGGCCAATGCCTTGGCTGGCGCTCGTGCAGAAAGTTTCTTGGGCAAACCTCTTATACGATCTGAAAAAAAAATCAAACAAACTCTTACGTGAGGTATTGCTCATATCCAAATGATCAATTTACAAATAGCCTTTTCTACAGTTTGTACGCATAGTGTATATAGGTGCATACTTTGACCATAATACCGTATATAATCTGCCTTCAATATATCATGCCTAGAATGCACTGTTGCTTTATTTAACAAAACCAAACAGTCTCCAACAGACCCTAACAGAGAAAGAGACTTTAAGGGTTGATTTTATTCATCCATATTGTTACAGATACAACGGTAAAGGACCATTGCTAACGAAGGGAAGGGGGGAGGAGTCCGGTGACGTTACGGACATCGATGTCACTGGACTCCTCCCCCCTTCCCCTCGTTAACCGTCACGGACATCGACGTCACCGGACTCCTCCCCCCCTTCCCTTCGTTAGCAGTCACGGACATGGACGTCACCGGACTCCTCCCCCCCTTCCCTTCGTTAGCCATCACGGACATGGACGTTACCGGACTCCTCCCCCTTCCCTTCGTTAGCCGTCACAGACATCGACGTCACCGGACTCCTCCCCCCCTTCCCTTCGTTAACCGTCACGGACATCGACGTCACCAGACTCCTTCCCTTCGTTAGCCGACGGAGCCACTTGGGGAAGGGGGGAGGAGTCCGGTGACATCGATGTCCTTGACGGGACTCCCAGAAGCCGGCGGAGAGGTGAGTGTTTTCATTAGCGATCAAAATAATTTTATTCGATCAAAAAGATGAACGATTAATCGAGAAATTGATCGTTAATTTCCGCAGCCCTAATTTTATTTTTGTTTCTCCTCCACCCGACGTGCGGGAATTGCGTGTCGAGTTTTACGGGAATGTCGCAGATTCCTCTGCTGCTTGACTCGTCACTAGAGGGCGCTGTTTCTCCGAATCATTAGTCATCAATGCGGCCTCCGATAACGGATTGCGGTCACCGTAAAATAACAACCCGGGACTGTGACGCATTTCAGAACATGGACTTCTCTATGACCGAGGCGTGCGAAACAACCCGTTAACCCTTTAACCTGTCCTGTGCGTTGCGTCGCATGTTAACGTGCATTGCACTAAGGCTCCGTTCACCTATAATGTGTGCGTTTCCCGCACGGGACGAAAATGCAAAATGTTTTAATCTGCACGGAGTCTGCTCCTTCGCTGCTCTTATGTAGCCGCGAACGCGCCAATCTGCCATATTATTTTGCGGGCCGCGTGGTTTTGTATCGCATGACTCTGAACAACGCACATTAAAGTGTATTCTGTTTAGAGCGGCTCCGCACGTATACGGCCGGCATAAGAAGTGCACACGAAGCAGTGCACCGCAGTGAACAATAGTGTGTTACTGTGGGTCGTGGGGCAATGCATGTGCATTGGAGCTGCATTGCATTAGTGCAGCGGTGGGCATCTCCAGCACCCCAGCTGTGCATTAACTACAAATCCCAGCATGCCTCTGGGAGTCATGCCTGTCAGTCTTGCAATGCCTCATGGGACTTGTAGTTCCACAACAGTTGGAGGGTCAGAGTCCCCCCCCCCCCCCTGTAGTGCGTTACGCTGCCATTAAAAATGAATGGCACAGTAACATGCACATACATATAACGTGCGTTGAGACAACACGCCGCAATGGGGAAGTGTAAATGAGCAAAACGCACACATCAGACGTTAAGGGAAAGTTTCTCGACCAATGAAAAGCCAAATCTGCTGCCGCTTGGGGATTCCCCCACAACCTTCCCTGAGTCCGCCTCCTCGCTGGAATCTTTCACCAGTGCCAAAAATCCATGTCCTGAGCGGAGTAAACGGGGAGGTGTGGAATTTGGCAACGCACAAACCCCGATAAGAGCGCGTTGACGGGTTGGACGCTACATCGTATAATCCGAAAAGGATTAAGTGCTCTACTGCGAAACGCGTCAATGGCATTCTGAGCGCTGTTTGTGCGTTGCCAAAATATACATCGCGCCTTGCTTGAATCGTGGAAATCGTATTTGTTTTGCTGGAAGAACCTCGATATCAAAACAAATATAAATTCCACGATGTGTGGGGGTCACTGAACATTGTTTAGTGTCACTGGGGATGTGCGGGGTCACCGGAGAGTGGGAGATTGGTGTCACCAGGGGTGTGCGGAGTCACGGGGGATGTGCGGGTGTCACCAAAGATCACTGGGGATGTGTGGGTCACCGTTGATTGTTTGATGTCACCGGAGAAATGCGGGGTCACCGGGAATGAGCGGGGTCACCTGAGCATATTTGGTGTCACCGGAGATGTGTGGGGTCACCAGGGCATTTTTAAAGAAGCAGGTACACTCTTGCCATGTCTACCTCCATGTTGTTTGCCTGAAACTTTGGCTGCCCTGGGCGGTGGAGGTAGGGAGAGCTCTCTACCCCCTCCCGGCAAGGGTCACGTGCTCTTATACTCACCTGATCCCAATTCTATCATAAAGGTCCTCATTCAGGCACTTCCTGCCATGGGGTGACAACGCTGTTTCCTGGTTTCCCAGCTACACTCCCCAGTTGTCACCCTGTCACATAACCTTCCAATGGAGACTACAAGTGTCTGTATCTGCGCACATTACACAGGTATGGTCCACTGTTGTCACCATTAGGGATCCCGTCCTGAGAGTTGTCACGCTGGAGTGGATGGAGACAGGAAGTGGCTGCAAAGAGAATGCAGGAGATCACCAGTCCTGAGATAGAGCAAAGGGTAAAAAAGAAGAAAACATGACATGTCGTCCAGTTAAGTTTTACAGCTTCTTGTGCCGGGTGCACTGAACCATCACGCTGACACAGGTGCTATTTTTAGAACTGCTTTAAAGGCACAGTCCACGTTTTCAAAATGCAAATGCACAAGCTATGAATGGATGGGAAAAAAGTGTGTTTATAAAAGGTTTGCCATCAATCATGCAGAGCACTGCAACCCCTGATCCGTGTGTTATGGGTGCAATGCACAGGCACCTGTACGGTGCCCCTTCTGTAATGAGGAAGGATTTCTGGGGGTTGGGTATGTAACTTTGTTTCATGTTGCAGCCAAAAGGTCGCCTGTCCCTTTAAGTCATTGATAATTTTCTCATATTTTGATAACACGATGATTTTTGCACCTTTAAAGGAGAACTATGAGGTCAGTGTTTTCCCCCATAGTTCTCCTCAGGGTCACGGGAGGACACAAACTAGCGTCCTCCCATCCCCCTAAGCTCAGTATATAGGGAGCTACAGCTTGCGGTATACTGAGACGACGCAGCCGGGACACTACTGTCTGGATCCGCCCAGCTGCGTGAGTGACAGCTGGCTCCGCCTATCTAGAGGCAGAGCCAGCTGTACCCGCCCCCTCCGCCAGTCAGCGCTGGCAGATCGGAGCAGGGAGGGGGGAATCCAGCCCCTCCCCCTGTCACGGCAGAGAGCCGTGACAGGATCGAGAGGTGAGCGAACGCCGGTATGTGTTCGCTCATCTCCCGATCTACTGAGCCGACCTATGACAGTCTCATTGTCACACGTCGGCTCTGACTGGGGAGTGAAAATCACTCACCTCATAGTTCTTCTTTAATAGCTTTTCTGCCCAAACCCCACCGACCAATCACTGAGCTCCTCTGGGTGATTTGGGAGGGTTGCCCTTTAGGAGACGCAAACCATGAACCTAAAAACATGCCGAGCGGCTCCCTGTGAAGGGAAATGGATCTGCTTTGTGTCCGGGCTGATTTTCTTCTGCTTTCCATCCCTGAAACACAATCTCCATTCCTCCAGCCGACGGCGGCTCATGGCACAGCGCCTTTGTTTTCTGGACGGCGGCCTGACCGCGAGCATGACGAGACGGCAACCCGACAACAATACAAGAGGAGCGGAAGCCATTGTTCTCTGATATATGATCTGTGCAAAGCCGAGCTCTTCTACCCAGAGCAGAGTCCTCCAGCAGAGCAGAGTATTTCAGGAGA
>NW_017311280.1:0-787 GCF_000935625.1 Nanorana parkeri
CCCATATGTCTCCTCTAGATCGGGGATTGGTTGGTAGTGAAGGTCTGTAGGATTGGTGTGCAGTGATTGGCTGGTGTGTGGAGGGTCTTGTCACCTGACCGCCTGATCTCTGTGGGTTGCTGGCGGTCTCGGCAGAGGAGGATGTTGGAGATGTGACGGGGACAGGAAACTGACAATGTCTCTCTTTCCAGGAAGCGGACAGAGTGCCGGCGGCAGAGAGGAAAGCGGCGCGGGTGAAGTGCGGTAAGAAGGGGCTCGGGAGGGTCTTTCTGCGGCTTCCCTCCTATGAGACAGGTCCTCTTCGCCGGTCACTTCCAGCTCGGTGATGACATACAATGTCCCCTTTAATAAAGCGGAGATATTGCATGTGTGGGGGAGGGGAGACGTCACTGACCTCTGACCTCTGACCTGCAATTCCCGGGTGACTACACAATATAAATTCCTCCAGCAGGTCCTCCGACATCAGAGGAATATCTCCGGCTGCCGCTCGCAGCTGCCAGGTGTCCTCATCAAAGAGCAGGAGGTGGGGGAAGCCAAGCATGGTAACCTGGAGGACTGTCACCATGGTAACCTGGAGGACTGTCACCATGGTAACCTGGAGGACTGTCACCATGGTAACGTGGAGGACTGCCACCATGAAACCTTGGCAGCACATTCCGGCACAGGAACCCGGAGAAGCCAATCAGCTGTTGGCGTTCCTCTGACTCCTGAGAAAGCTGTGTCCTTCCCCCCATCTCTACTTCACCTAATGTCCCTCCCGGGGCCCCGGCCAGTCTATGCGGCCCCT
>NW_017311280.1:1427-4423 GCF_000935625.1 Nanorana parkeri
ATGCGGGCCCCGGCCAGTCTATGCGGGCCCCGGCCAGTCTATGCGGGCCCCTGACTGTCTATGCGGGCCCCTGTGGCTTTAGCATGTTTCTGAATAATAACATACAACATGATTTCTGTCATCTTCATCCTCAGGATTCAACATTCAAATGGTAAAAATCTAATAAAAAGTTATAGTCCCCTGTCATGCAGAGGTGGATCCCGTGTCTTCTCATGTCCCGTGTCTTCTCATGTCCCGTGTCTTCTCATGTCCCGTGTCTTCTCATGTCCCGTGTCTTCTCATGCCCCGTGTCTTCTCATGTCCCGTGTCTTCTCATGTCCCGTGTCTTCTCATGTCCCGTGTCTTCTCATGTCCCGTGTCTTCTCATGTCCCGTGTCTTCTCATGTCCCGTGTCTTCTCATGTCCCGTGTCTTCTCATGTCCCGTGTCTTCTCATGTCCCGTGTCTTCTCATGTCCCGTGTCTTCTCATGTCCCGTGTCTTCTCATGTCCCGTGTCTTCTCATGTCCCGTGTCTTCTCATGTCCCGTGTCTTCTCATGTCCCGTGTCTTCTCATGTCCCGTGTCTTCTCATGTCACGTGTCTTCTCATGTCCCGTGTCTTCTCATGTCCCGTGTCTTCTCATGTCCCGTGTCTTCTCATGTCCCGTGTCTTCTCATGTCCCGTGTCTTCTCATGTCCCGTGTCTTCTCATGTCCCGTGTCTTCTCATGTCCCGTGTCTTCTCATGTCCCGTGTCTTCTCATGTCCCGTGTCTTCTCATGTCCCGTGTCTTCTCATGTCCCGTGTCTTCTCATGTCCCGTGTCTTCTCATGTCCCGTGTCTTCTCATGTCCCGTGTCTTCTCATGTCCCGTGTCTTCTCATGTCCCGTGTCTTCTCATGTCCCGTGTCTTCTCATGTCCCGTGTCTTCTCATGTCCCGTGTCTTCTCATGTTCCGTGTCTTCTCATGTCCCGTGTCTTCTCATGTCACGTGTCTCTGCAGAGCTGCTTCCGTGCTTCAATGGCGGAGAATGTGTCCAGAAGAGGTTCTGTGACTGCGGCCGGTATAACGCCTCGGGATCGCGTTGTCAGATAGGTGACTTTATTATTCAATCGTCATGTCTGTTAGTGTGTGTCATGTGTGCATCATATGTACTCCGTGTGATTTGGGGTCTTCTGTATGTCTTGTCTTCACACAGTGTACAACACGGGAGCAGACAGAGAGAACATTTGCCGCTCGTGGGGACAATATCATTATGAAACCTTCGATGGCGTTTATTATTATTACCCGGGAACATTGACCTATGACCTCCTGCGGCAGAGTGACCCCGAGGAGCCGATCTTCTCCATACAGGTCAGCGACATGACCGCCGATCACGTATGATCGGAGACGATATTCCCTTCCCATGGAATCTGATCATTCCAGAAATATTCCATGTGACAGAAATGGAACTTCGCTTCCTTGTGAGAGTCCCCACATTGTGATTGGTTGGCGGTGTCATAACATGTAATATCTGATTGGTTGGCGGTATCATAACATGTAATATCTGATTGGTTGGCGGTATCATAACATGTAACATCTGATTGGTTGGCGGTGTTCTCACATGTAATGGAGCGGAGGTCGGATCCGTACTTTTCGGGGATGTAATTCCAGATGCAGAAATTCTGTGTAATCGGCTCGTTTCCTGAACGATTAGTGTCATTGCTGAGCGCCGTCCCGGCCCAGCTCACCCTATCCTGACCAATCCCGGCCCAGCTCACCCTATCCTGACCAATCCCGGCCCAGCTCACCCTATCCTGACCAATCCCGGCCCAGCTCACCCTATCCTGACCAATCCCGGCCCAGCTCACCCTATCCTGACCAATCCCGGCCCAGCTCACCCTATCCTGACCAATCCCGGCCCAGCTCACCCTATCCTGACCAATCCCGGCCCAGCTCACCCTATCCTGACCAATCCCGGCCCAGCTCACCCTATCCTGACCAATCCCGGCCCAGCTCACCCTATCCTGACCAATCCCGGCCCAGCTCACCCTATCCTGACCAATCCCGGCCCAGCTCACCCTATCCTGACCAATCCCGGCCCAGCTCACCCTATCCTGACCAATCCCGGCCCAGCTCACCCTATCCTGACCAATCCCGGCCCAGCTCACCCTATCCTGACCAATCCTGGCCCAGCTCACCCTATCCTGACCAATCCCGGCCCAGCTCACCCTATCCTGACCAATCCCGGCCCAGCTCACCCTATCCTGACCAATCCCGGCCCAGCTCACCCTATCCTGACCAATCCTGGCCCAGCTCACCCTATCCTGACCAATCCCGGCCCAGCTCACCCTATCCTGACCAATCCCGGCCCAGCTCACCCTATCCTGACCAATCCCGGCCCAGCTCACCCTATCCTGACCAATCCTGGCCCAGCTCACCCTATCCTGACCAATCCCGGCCCAGCTCACCCTATCCCGACCAATCCCGGCCCAGCTCACCCTATCCCGACCAATCCTGGCCCAGCTCACCCCATCCCGACCAATCCTGACCCAGCTCACCCTATCCCGACCAATCCTGACCCAGCTCACCCTATCCTGACCAATCCCGGCCCAGCTCACTCCATCCTGACCAATCCCGGCCCAGCTCACCCTGTCCTGACCAATCCCGGCCCAGCTCACTCCATCCTGACCAATCCCGGCCCAGCTCACCCTGTCCTGACCAATCCCGGCCCAGCTCACCCTGTCCTGACCAATCCCGGCCCAGCTCCTCTTCTCTGGTCCCTCATGCCAGTTTGTCTTTCATTTTTAGGAGGATTTTGTAACAATGCCAAGAACTTTCCAGCATGCTGACAATCTCTTGTGAATGGTCTCCTCTGTCTGCAGGTTCACAATGACGCGGAGTGTGCCCCGCCCCCCTCCTCCTGCACGCGCGCCCTCAGTTTGTATTTCGCTGGATTTGGAGAAATTAAGTTACAGAAGCAAATCGTTCTTCATAACAACATCCGGTCAGTGGCTGCGAGGTCAGCGCCGCATTATAC
>NW_017311280.1:6680-7597 GCF_000935625.1 Nanorana parkeri
GGGGTGGGATCTTGGCTGGGGGTGGGGTCCTGCTTGCAGAGGAGCTGTATGAGTAACAAAGTGTGGGGGAGATACATGGAGTGCTCAGGGGTCAGCCTATAGACACCCCGATGTCCGGGTTCCCCCCGGGGACTTATCTGTGTTGCAGCATCCTGGTCACCTGTGACTCCGCCTTTGCCTGAGCAGACTCTGGAATGTTGCTCACTGCTCCCCGGCTCCTTTTATGGCCAGACAGGAGAACATCACCTGAGAGAGACAGATGGGAGTTTCCTGTCTCTGAGTGATGATGTCACGCCACTCACCCTATAATATATATTATACACACACCACTCAGTCCAGTCTGACCTGCCCCTGGCGTGGTCTTCCTGCTGCTGAGTATCCTGATCCTGGCTGACGCTCTCCTCTGGCTCCTGCTCCTGGCTGACGCTCTCCTCTGGCTCCTGCTCCTGGCTGACACTCTCCTCTGGCTCCTGCTCCTGGCTGGTTCCTGACCCGGCTTGTACGACTTCCCACTCCGGCTCCTTACCTTGCTTGCTCCTGTAGACACTGTTCTTAATATAGGGTGTCTATAGGGAGCTCTGGAGGGCGTGGCCTCTTACCCATCATCATAGGGGTGTCTATAGGGAGCTCTGGAGGGCGTGGCCTGTCAGTGGTTGTATCTGCAGGTAGTGTGTGTGGGGATTGTCTGTCATTCTGTCTTCTCTCTGTAGGGTGGAGCTTCCATGTACAGTGGGGGATGTGAAGATCCAATCCGTGTCCGGATACATCGTAGTGCGCCAGCCGTACATCTTCTCCGTGGCCTGGGACGGGAGCTCCTCTGTGTATGTGAAGATGAGTCCGGAGTACATGGGGAGGACACGCGGACTCTGCGGAAACAACAACTGGAATCCTCACGATGATCTGCTGACCAGCTACGG
>NW_017311281.1:0-1892 GCF_000935625.1 Nanorana parkeri
ACGGGGCCCGGCATGGGGTGAGGATGGTACACGGGGCCCGGCGCGGGGTGAAGAGGGTATACGGGGCCTGATGTGATCAGTGGTGGGTTTATCTTCACCTCATAGAGGACCATGCGGCGGGGGACTATCATGGTATCTGCCCCGGCAGTGATAAATGCCCCCCACATGGGGGATCTGGACCCACATCAGACGTGGCGCCTCATCTCACAGGACCTGAAGAAGTATAGAACAATGGTGGGGGAGGGGTAATTAGGGCCCCCAGGGGGAGGGGTGATCAGGGCCCTTTGGGGGAGAAGTGATAAGTCCCCCTGGAGGAGGGGTGAGTAGGTTTCCCTGGGGGCGGGAGGGGTGATTGGGGCCCTCGTATGAGGTGTTGCTATGACCACACACACACAGATGAGGTCCGGGTACCCCCCATCATGTCACACTCCGCCCCTCCTCCTCTGGACCGCTTTATGTAAACAACTGCCTAATATCCCCCCTGTGGCCCCTCCTCCATGCTGTGATTTGTGGCTGCTAGGGGTAACAGTCCTAAAAGAGGTGGAGCCTCTTCATGACTTGATTGGCACCCGGTTTACTGCCCTTCCTCTCTGTCATCCAATCATCGCAAAGTATAGGTATCGGAACAGCCCAGCGCACTTCTCCATTAGTCATTTCGCCCGTCCATCATAAAACCCACCCAGAAGGCGGATAGCTGTGTTCTGATTCGCCGCAGAACTGTCAGTCAGAATAAAGGCCCCACCTGTATTTGCTATTGATCGCGCTGCATTGGGATGATTCATCCAATCAGCGTTCGTGTCCTCTATAGAAACTCGTTGATTCGTGGCGGGAGCCAGATGGGCGGGGTCAGTAGTGTTGCTATGCGAGCGACTGCCGGGCTGAATAAGATGGCGGCGCTGAAGCCGGAGAGCGGGGAGAGGGGATACCGACACCCATTGTGACAGCATGGAGGAGGCCGGGAACAGCGCCGGCCTATGGGAGAGGAGGGGAGCACACCCGGTGAGGAGGAGCCCGACTGGGGGCGGGGACAGAGCTCACACCACACAGGTGACACTACGAGGACCCTCCGAGACCACTCTCTCTACCTGAGACCACGCCCACCTCACCAGAGACCACACCCTTTACCTTAAAAAAACACTACCTCCACTTAGGACCACTCCCTCCAACAATGAGGCCACTCCTATTTCACCAGAGGCCCCACCCCTAAATCAAACCACTCACATTGAGCCCCTCCTCCATCACCACAGCACCTGACATTCACGGGACTCTTTACCACTATATCCCTCCCCTTTACACGAGGCTCCTCCCACTGACCCCAGAAGATTACAACTTACCTGCAGACTCCTTTCCCTGGAGCTGACACATTACTGGCAGACTCCTCCTCCTGACCCATTACTGGCAGACTCCTCCCCTTGACCACAGGACTTGACACATTAATGGCAGACTCCTCCTCCTGACCCCAGGAGCTGACAGATTACTGGCAGACCCTGACCCCAGGAGCTGACACATTACTGGTAGACTCCTCCCCCTGACCCCAGGAGCTGACACATTACTGGCAGACTCCTCCCCCTGACCCCAGGAGCTGACATATTACTGGCAGACTCCCCCCCCTGACCCCAGGAGCGAACACATTACTGGCAGACGCCTCCCCCTGACCCCAGGAGCGAACATATTACTGGCAGACTCCTCCCCCTGACCCCAGGAGCGAACATATTACTGGCAGACTCCTCCCCCTGACCCCAGGAGCTGACATATTACTGGCAGACTCCTCCCCCTGACCCCAGGAGCTGACATATTACTGGCAGACTCCTCCCCCTGACCCCAGGAGCTGACATATTACTGGCAGACTCCTCCCCCTGACCCCAGGAGCTGACATATTACTGGCAGACTCC
>NW_017311281.1:6949-7589 GCF_000935625.1 Nanorana parkeri
ATAGAGGGGGGGGAGGGGTGTGTGTGGGGTGCAGTGATTGGCTGTACATCAGGTGACCCCCCTCTCTCCTCTCCGCAGACCCGGGAGCAGTGTCCGGGGGTGGATAACAAGCCGTACGTGTGTGAGAGCGGTCACTGCTGCGGGGAGACCGGCTGCTGCACCTTCTACTACGAGCTGTGGTGTGAGTATCCGCCAGTAAGATGGGGAATTCCTGTGACATCATCACTGTGACATCATCGGGGATCCCCAGAATCCGCATTGTTCTGCTCCCGTGTATGAGAATGACGGATCTCCTCGGCGACGGTAACAAAATCCTTCTCTACCTACCGACACTCCGAGACTGCAGACTGTCAGGTGTGGGGACCCGGAAAACAAGGCTTTGGGGTGGCAATTGGGGCTTGGCTCATGTTTTGGGGGTCCGTGCCAGTAGTCGGATGCAGGTTTGGGGTATGGGGTCAGCGTCAGAGCTTGACTCGCGGATTTGGGGTCTGCGCTTGGATCCAAGTGTGGGGGGCTTGGTTTAGGCTCCAGGTTTGGGATCCACATGTGGGGTCGGTGTTGGGACTCAGCTCCAGGTTCTAGGTTTCTGGTTTGGGGCTGGTGTCGGGCTCTGCTCCAGGTCTGGGGTCGGTGTCGGGCT
>NW_017311282.1:0-713 GCF_000935625.1 Nanorana parkeri
CTGTATCCTTCGGCTCAATAGTGAATAACCCCCTTAGATTTGTTTCATTCAGCCTGTGGGTTGAATGAAACAAATTTAAAAGCCTTCTCCAGCCTCCCACTGCAGCCATTGTATACTTTCATTGGTGGGTATGCCACTGTCAGAATACCCAAAACAACTGATTGACTGTAGTTACTGTTCAGCTTAGAATTTGCTGTCCAACTCCTTCAATTTTCTGAATGGGCTAGAGGCTGCTGACAGGTCCATCCACAGAGTGAATTTCGCACAGTCCCTCAAGAACTTTGCTGAAATTCGCTCGTGCATGGCCAGCTATAATCTCTCTTAAATGACTGCTGTGATCTTAGATTTTACTGCTAGAGAGTGCCAAAGATGTAATGTGGAAATTAACCAATGTTGATTAAAATTCAGGAGGTGTTGGAGGGTGTTACCTTTGCATGTTATGGCACTGCAAAATCCCATGCAGGTGGAATTCCACTGGAAATCCCCTTCAGTGCCTGCACTAGCAGTATTTTGATGCAGCTGAATCAATTGAAATCAATGATCATGATGAACAAGTATAAATATAAGAACGCTTCGGGGATTTTTATCAAAACTGGAGCAGACTAACTCTCCAGCAACCAGCTTTTATCTTTAATTTTCAAATCTTAACACTGAACAAACTGAAGAGGGAATCTGATTGATTGCCATGGGCAACTGCTCCAGTTTTGATAAAT
>NW_017311282.1:5309-6256 GCF_000935625.1 Nanorana parkeri
CGAAACGTTGGCTCTTGTGATTGTGTGACTTCTATGTCCAAGAAATGGACATGTTGGATTATACTACTGAGTGCTGGTGATTCCTTTTCCTACACTGCTTAGCTCACTGATACCACTGGTTGCCAGGAGTTCAGCGGGACACTCTGGCTGGTGTCCTACCCAGATCCTGGCAAACATTTATGTCAGTGAGATGGATAGATGTACTGTGCACCCCCTGGTAACATGCGCCACCACCCCGATAACATGCACCGACGTCCCCCCATACCCCCAGTAAAATGCACTCCCAGCACTCCACCCTCACCACAGGCAGCACAAAGTGTAGGGACACCCTGGATTTATGGCCTAGATTACTAAGAACCTTTGCAGACAGCAAGTGAAGAGAAATCTGCCCAGGCAGTCCAGACAGAAATAAAAGCCAGCATCCTCATCTATACAAAAGTCTAAAAAAAGTTTTGACAGGAGCTACACTTTTGTTATATATCCATACTTTTAACAGGCTCCTACTGCATACCACCTCCTTAATAAGCATTACTGTTACTTGTTAGAAGAATCATTAAGTCATCAATTTGAGGGGCACTGGGAATGACTGGTAACATTTTTATCAAAACTTTGAAAGATCATTAGCCCCTTCTAACTGATGCCTAGCATCCACAGAACATAGCTATTTCTTATATAAATGATAACAAGTTCTTGACTCTAAAAATCAGCTTTAGCCTCAAAAATTGCAGGATATTTCAGAAATATATATTAAATATACCAACTATTGAGCCATCAACAAGGAAATTAAAAGCTCAAACAAAAATGTTTTCTGCCTTACATCACATTTGTATATCTAGAGCTTTCCACACTGGTTGATGTTCCCCCTTACTTGACCTCCAGCTAGCATCTGATGCACAAGTACACTAGGCGAACGACTGACAGACTTGTTAGATAGTATTGTTGAAGAA
>NW_017311282.1:7269-7586 GCF_000935625.1 Nanorana parkeri
AAAAAAAAATACTTTTTAGTAAACAGGGGAAGGCTGTAAACCCCAACAGCTATATAATGGCATCTCTCTCCCTGTATCCCCTTACTTCCTTTCCGAGTTGAAATGTTTGTCTCTAAGACAACGGGAAATTTCTCACCATGACCTCAGATGACTACAAAAACCTGACAGATGTTTTAACCATTCCTCACTCTTTCCAAAACAAAAACTATGGTTTGCCTGGGATTATTATACCCATTTAACATATGAAAGTTCTCTTAAGCTGGACATACATTTAGGCCTCATTCACACGACTAACAGCCAGCCCGTACAGATCCGTG
>NW_017311283.1:0-928 GCF_000935625.1 Nanorana parkeri
TGGGTCCTATAGATGGGTCCTATAGATGGGTCCTATAGATGTCTTATATAGATGGGTCGTATAGATGGGTCCTATTGATGTCCTATATACCCTGTTTCCCCGAAAATAAGACCTATTCCGAAAATAAGACCTAGTACTATTTTTGGGAATTGCTAAAATATAAGACCTACCCCAAAAATAAGGCCTAGTTGTGACCATTCCCAGGGCCGGTGGTGGCATAAGGGGGAGCTTGAAGAGCCGCGGGAGAGAATGTTTCCTCTATAGCGCCGGCTCCTGTCACCGGCACAGTGATACCAAATGCACTCCGCCTGTGAGGAATCGATAGTGAAAGTGTGCTTCGCTCATTCTGGCCAACGATTGGTTACCAAATTGCTCTTGGAAAGGTACGGCACCCCTGATTGCCCTGATCACTATATTTTTGTACATGCATAGATGTGGATTGTTGTACATTAACAAAAAAATATGACCTACCCCGAAGGTAAGACCTAGTATGTTTTTTTGAGCCAAAAAAAATATAAGACAGTGTCTTATTTTCGGGGAAACACGGTAGATGGGTCCTATAGATGGGTCCTATAGATGTGTTATATAGATGGTTCCTGTAGATGGGTCCTATAGATGTGTTATATAGATGGGTCCTATAGATGGGTTATATAGATGGTTCCTGTAGATGGGTCCTATAGATGGGTCCTATAGATGTGTTATATAGATGGGTCCTATAGATGGGTCTTATAGACGGGTCACATAGATGTGTTATATAGATGGGTCGTATAGATGGGTCCTATAGATGTGTTATATAGATGGTTCCTGTAGATGGGTCCTATAGATGTGTTATAATAGATGTGTTATATAGATGGGTCCTCTAGATGGGTCCTATAGATGCTCTGGAAGGACCAATCACGCTTCTCTGTCTGGCAATCTGATGGGCGTG
>NW_017311283.1:5233-5709 GCF_000935625.1 Nanorana parkeri
AATGGCTTCCTCTTCCTTTGATGACCTCTCTCCCAAAATGGATTCCTCTACCTCAGATGGCCTCTCTCCCAAAATGGCTTCCTCTCCCTCCGATGGCCTCTCTCCCAAAATAGCTTCCTCTCCCTCTGATTACCTCTCTCCCAAAATGGCTTCCTCTCCACTCTCTCCCAAAATAGCTTCCTCTCCCTCTGATTACCTCTCTCCCAAAATGGCTTCCTCGTCCTCTGATGACCTCTCTCCCAAAATGGTTTCCTCTCCCTCTTATGGCCTCTCTCCCCAAACGGCTTCCTCTTCCTCTGATGGCCCCTCTCCCAAAATGGCTTCCTCTTCCTCTGATGGCCTCTTTCCCAGAATGGCTTCCTCTCCCTCTGATTACCTCTCTCCCAAAATGGCTTCCACTCCCTCCGAAGACCTCTCTCCCAAAAAGGCTTCCTTTCATTTCTGATTACCTCTCTCCCAAAATGGCTTCCTCTCCC
>NW_017311283.1:7127-7584 GCF_000935625.1 Nanorana parkeri
TCCCTCTGATGACCCCTCTCCCAAAATTGCTTCCTCTCCCTATGATGGCCTCTCCCTAAATGGCTTCCTCTCCCTCTGATGACCTCTCTCCCAAAATGGCTTCCTCTCCCTCTGATGGCCTCTCTCACCAAATGGCTTCCTCTTCCTTTGATGACCTCTCTCCCAAAATGGCTTCCTCTCCCTCTGATGGCCTCTCTCCCCAAATGGCTTCCTCTCCCTCCGATGGCCTCTCTCCTAAAATGGCTTCCTCTCCCTCTGATGGCCCCTCTCGCAAAATGGCTCCCTCTCCCTCTGATGGCCTCTCTCCCAAAATGGCTTCCTCTCCCTCCGATGACCTGTCTCCCAAAATGGCTTCCTCTCCCTCCGATAACCTGTCCGATAAAAATGGCTTCCTCTTCCTCTGATGGCCTCTCTCACAAAATGGCTTCCTCTCACTCTGATTACCTCTCTCCCAAAA
>NW_017311284.1:0-296 GCF_000935625.1 Nanorana parkeri
CTTTAGGGCCAAATACATACGCCAATCTTTAAGTTTAACTTAATGACATTAGTATGTTTTGCAGCAACGCATTTAATATATATTTTGACAGAAGACATGTCTTATTTATTTTGTTGGAGGTAAATGATACATATGTTTGACATTTCAATATGACAAATAAACTTACCTTCATATACTCGTCTTGTAGAACTTTGATTATTGCCGCACAGGTTTCTGGTATGATCAAACCCAGGGTCTGTGGGGAAATTCCGGTGGTGAACTTGAGGTCCTCAAAACTACGTCCTGTGGCAAGGTAG
>NW_017311284.1:745-4050 GCF_000935625.1 Nanorana parkeri
CCTTAGTCTTGCGATGGTTGTAAAGTGATTAAAAAAACATACGATCTGCCCATCTTGGACAGGCAGATCGTACTCTCGATCATCGCAAGCCCGCCCCCCTGAGGGGCGGGCTTCCGATGACCGCAATGCGTGCGCACACCGGCCCGTTCGGCAGTTGTCTCCCCGAGCACCGTTCAAACCAGCCGAAAATCGTACGATTTTCGGCTGGTTTTCTAGCGTGCTCCTTAGACAAAAGACGTGCGACCGCACAGTAGAAACGACCGCACGTCTTCGTTCACACTGCTCAATTCTCGTACGATCGCGGGATTTCCCGCGATTCTCGTACGAGAATCGAGCAGTGTATGGGCACCTTTTAGTTCACTCCTGTTGCCTGTGCCTGCACTGACAAAAGCCTCGACCAGTAAACAAACAGTCTGGTGATGCTGGGGGATGTCATTGACCACATATGTCTGGATAGCTGTCACTTGTGATGGGAATAGTGATAGGAGATGGTCATCATGGTATGGGCCATTGTGTTGGCAGGTCATCAAGGCACCATTCATCATGATTGACACTGGATCTACATTGCTTAACATGATTCAAGTTGGATTTACATCAGGGGGGTTTATTATCCAGGGATATCAGATTTAAATTAAATTTCCCTCCACAGACACCCACCTCATGATGCCTTTGCAAAAGGTTTGGTGGGGGGGGATGCAGGCACATTGCCCCCCCCCCCCTTTCTGTTTCTGACCCATCAGACTGCATGCCTCGAAATTTTTGGGAGATCTCATTTCTTTTTTTTTGTTTTTTTATTTGGGGTCTCTCTCAAAATACTTACTAGACCCTAGTCGAGGATAAGGCTCTGGTATGGATCTGGTGGGACCCTATGCTCTTCTTTTTTTTTTTAGAAACAAAACGGGTGCTGTTTGGGCACTGCCTTTTACCAGCATTAGTTTTTTTTTTTCTAAATATACTTGAAAAAGTATATCATACAGGTGCAGAACTTTGCATGCAGGTTTAATGCATCCCCCTAAACATGTTATTTAAAGGAATTGCACATGTTTAAAATTGCCCTTTTAACTGTAATAAAACACTTGCTCCCTGCTTAATGTTTGTTTTTTTAGATCTTGCATTGATACAAGTTTTCCATGCACTGTCCAACTACCCATGCCCTTTTCAACAGAAGCATGCATTTTCTGCATTGTTTTTTTTCAGGTACATTGATGGGACTATGGTAACCATGGAGGAATCCGGAGAATTTGCACATTGTCTAAAGCTACTGTGTGTATATGTATGTATGTATGTATGTATGTATGTGTGTATATATATACATATATATATATATATACAGATATATATGTATATATCTGTATATATATATATGTATGTATATGTGTGTTCAACAAGTATACTGCCTATTTGACACCATCAGATAACAAGAGACTTCAAAAATTGCAAAAATCGGTCATGAAATACACAGACTATAGATGGTGTGACCTTCATAAATTTAGAGAATCACTTGTATTTGATTCTGCAATTTTAAGTATACAATAGGAGGAGTTGACTTTACACACAGTCCTTATACATAGTTGGCGAAGAAGTGTGAATACTTTATTGTTTTTGCACAGTTAGATAGTTCTACCTATCATTGTAAATTATGCGTATTGCTGGAATGTGCACAGAGTCTGAGTTTGTGTTTTTGGAGTAGAAAAAACTCGTAAGAAATTGTATGCTAAAATGATGGGTTAAAAAAAATACAGCTTTAATACAGCTTTCCCTTAAAGAATGTGACAACTGTTACTCATATTAGTATGATGACGGTGAAGTCAAAGTGGAACTTGTTCACAGTTACCATAGAAATGAAGGATGTCATCATGGAAGATATCAAATGGATATTTTTAATATATATTCCCTACCATAAAATCAAACACCATAAAGCAGAAAAAAAGCTGCTGTTAATATGTAGGGTATTCTTGCTTAAAACAAAAACAGTGTGGAATATTTTGCTCACACGTTTACATTTTTTCACAAATGATAAAAATCCCCAGATTTGACAAAAGCAGCAGTCAGTGTTGTGGAAAATAATTAATTCAACGCTAAGCTGTATTTCATTTCTTATAGTAGCTCTGTTTCAACATGCTTTATTGCTGTGGCTGGTGAATACAAGATTTTAGCTGTGTGTAAAATTAATTCATTTTAATTTACAAGGGGTTGGGTTTACAAATATAAATACAATTCTGCTTAAATGTTTGATGGAATCAATGTCCATGTACTAAAATTATGTTAAAATGATTTACAACCTCAAAGCCAAAAAACTAAACTATTTTTCTAATGATAGTATAAAATGTCTTGTATATCCTAAGTGCTAGTCATTTCTAGCAAAGATCTTAAAAAGTATAACACTTAAAATCTTTAGTGATCCATTTGCATGAGTTGAGATGAGGATTGCTCACTTTAAAGCAGATTAAAATCTGACAATACAGTTCAGCTATTCAAAGTTCTCCCACTGAGCCCCAACCTACCCTAACAGGAACCTTTTACTTGAACAGGTTCAGGTTTTTTCAAGTGTACCAACAGGGGTGGTGAGGGCAGGGGAGTCAAGGGGTGAATTGCACAGATAAGTGCTTCTTTCATTACAAATACCATAGTCCTACTTAACCCCTTCGTGAGGGAGACGTACACTGTACGTCCCGTCACAAAGTGCCTATATGACTGGCCATGTACACTGTACGTGACGAGTTATTTAAGGCTCTGTAATGCCGGTAACCGCTGATCCTCAGCGGTTACCAGTCATTGATGAATGCCTCAGTATTGAGGCATTAATTAATGAAATAGTTAAGCTTTTGTAAAAGCTTCTTTCTTTCATTAATGAAAGAATGAAGCCGGTACATACAAATACGGGAGCGCTAAATGGCAATCCCGTATATGACAGCTGAAAATAGCAGAGAGGTAGCAGAGTGACTCCACTCTCTGCTATTCGTTTTGACAGCTCGATAGCCTGATGTTTATGATACATTTCAGGCACAGACATACAAGAGATGCAATGTATCTCTGTGCATGAAATGTATCACTTCTGATCGTCTGGGCAGGATCAAAGACCTTTAGTGAGATCTGAATCTGACATGCTGTCAGGATCAGTCTCTAAGGTTATTATTAGCTGTTCCTAAGTTTAGAGCAGCCTAATAATAGCCAACAATTTAAAATGTTAATTTATCAAGCAGTTATAGTGACTGCTTGATATAAACTGACAAAAAAATTTATTGTTTTTTTTTTTACAAAGTGTAAAAAAATAAAGTGTAAAACAAAATTGGGAAAATAAAACT
>NW_017311284.1:4101-7578 GCF_000935625.1 Nanorana parkeri
AGATAAGTGTACAATATTCCATTATTTTTCTTTATTCATAAAGATGCCTGGAACAGAATGTAACAGCAAAACAAGCAACAAGTCAAGTAACAAAAATGTTGAAAAACCAGTGGTCATGAAAACAATAACATGGAGATGACACAATATAAAGTTGGACAAGCAGCAGTTTAATTTTAGACTGCATAAAGGGTTTTTAAGTGTAAGAACAGTAGTGGTATCAGCTTAAATCATTGATAACTAGACATCTGCATTTGGACAAACCGGCAGATCAATGAAATTTAGTTGATTCGGCGGTTCGTCCAAATCCGAAAGAACAAATGTTTTGAATGCCTGAATATACGAAAACAATTTTTGGGCATACATAAATTTGTTTTCAGAGCACACGACGGCCATATTTACGGCCAGTGCGTTCTGAGCATTCCTGCCGACATCTTGGAGGTGGAGCGTACAATATCACATGACGCTGCGCTTGCGCTGTATTGGGTGATGTCATACACTGAACGAGCGGTGGCCATATCGCCCGCTGGAGCGTTCTGTATATGTGCGCTGCCATTTAGGAGTATACCTTGGTATATACCAAGATGGTGGCACCTGAACATGCAGGAGCCACCATCTTGGTGTATATCAAGATACACCCCAGTATAGCAGCGCGCAGGCACAGAATGCGCCGGGCGCCCAATATGGGCCTGTTCATTTCATTGTGCAGTGTCGGATTTGGAGGCTCATTGTCTCTGAATCCGAAACAGCATAAAACTTTGTTTCCTTTGACGAAACTAATGAAAATGTTTTTCGTTTTAATTTGTTTTGTCCGAAACAAACTTTTTTGCCGTGCACTTGTCTATTGATAACTTCAGAAAACACTTAGATCAGTTTTTTTCAGTTTACAGACTATACAGGGATATGGGAGTTGTTAGTGACATGTACACACACATATAGGCTGAACTGCATGGACCTGTCTCTTTATTTAACCTTACCAACTATGTAACTACGTAATGTCTCTATGTACTATGTTTTATTTGTATTCATTAGTGGGGTGGGTAGATGGGTAAGACAGAGGAAGAAGACAAGAGACAAAAAAGAAGGTTTGTGATTAGAGGTGTTGTAGCCACCTCTCTCCTAGGTGCAACCCTAGCAAAGAGAATTAGTCTCAGAGGAAGAGGGGGCAGACAATTCCTCATGCCTGTTGTTGAGGACTCTGTTTGCTAATTTGGGACATGTATGCTGTGGTTGTTGTAAAGTGAAACCAATGGAAATAGGTAAATCTAATTTTTTGGGGTGTTCTAGGATTGGTTGTAAGGGGCAAGTGTAATGCGGTGCCTTGTCTTACATGGGGGTCATCATGTTTGGCCAACTTCTAAGTGCACTTTTGCTGTTAACCGCTCTGGCCCTTACACTGACCATCCTGCTTCCCAGCTCTACTCTGCTGATGTTTGCATCTGCTATGCTCAATGTACCATTTCACAGACAACATGGCTGCACTCCTCTCCCCTCACCTCCCACTGGTCCTCAGTGTGCTGGAGCTGATTCAAGCCTCAAGCCTGATTCAAGCCTTCAAATCTCTGCACCCTGAGCTTGTAATAGGTTTCCCCTCTTGCCTTACTAGCTGCTACTTGTTTGATGCTCTGTATACACTGAATGCCTGAGTCTGTTTTCCTACCCACCTAGACTGATCCCTTGTCTGCTAACTGACCATGTCTTTTGTCTGCTACCTAGACTTACTTCTCCAAACATTATACCAACTATGCTTTACCAGCTGCCTGGTCTTAGTCTGGCCTTAGTACTTACCTTGCTAACCTGTCATCTTTAGTAGCAGATTTTACTCACCCATCAGTCCCGGTCTGCTGTTCACCACCTCCAACTAACTACACTGTTGTCATTGTCTATGCACCTATTGAGGTACCATTTTTCTTCTATCCTCTGTGGACACCTGTATCTACTGCAGTATCAAAGCTATAATTCACTCTACTCTTTGCTCTGCCTCTTTTTGTGTCTGTTCACAAAAGAATATAGCATTGTGTAATAGGTCCAGAGGGAAACCAAGTACTGCTAGGCCTGCTTGCCTTAAGGGAACAGAGGCTGCTAAAGGTGAAGCTACACCAGCAATATTCTCTGACCACCTGCACAGAAGTGAGCATTACAGGAAGGTTCAGTGGAGATCAGGCCTGACGCTACCGCAAGGCAAGTAAGGCGGCCGCCTTACCTCGCTGCAGGGTGAGGGCAGAAAAAACAGGGCATTTTGACAAGTACTTGTACTTGTCAAAATGCCCCGATGTTTGCGCTTTTTTTTTTCACTTACCTTCGATGCGGGCGAGTCAGCACTGGTCCAGTGGGAGGAGCTCCAGGTGGGGTCCTAATTTAGCTGGCCGGCGACTGCCTGAGGATTCCGACACGCGCGGCACCTCAGGCAGTCGCCGGACAGCTAAATTAGGACCCCACCTGGAGCTCCTCCCACCGGACCAGCGCTGACTTGCCGCTGCTCTCCCGCACCAAAGGTAAGTGGAAAAAAAAATAGCGCTAACATCGGGGCATTTTGACAAGTACAAGTACTTGTCAAAATGCCCTGTTTTTACAGGGGGTCGGGGAGGGGGGCGCAAAAATGCACCTTGCCTGTGTAGGCACGAATCCTAGCACCGGCCCTGGGGGAGATCATGGGTTGTTGAAAGTATTTTTAGTGACCTCTACAGTGGAGCCTATCATTGAGTGTTTGAGGTGTGAAGTGGGTATATCTGGGCCTAGCCAAGTCATACCTCTTTATATATTTAAGTTTGATTACTGCAAATATATGATTAGGATTCTTTTACCCTAGGTGAGTAATGCTTCAAAATATATTTCTGAATTAACAAGGTTTCGCTCTACTGTCTACCTTTTTATGGCAGGCAAAAGTAGACCCATGATCAAAATTAGGAGGAATGTATGCTGTTCTGAGAAGTCTCTGAGAAAGTCTCAAAACATATTTATTTAACATTGTGATAACATTGTGCTACATAGGGACCTTATTAGGATTTATGTGACAAGATCAGAAGCCAAGACCTCACTGATTCAGCTCCTGGGCTTGGTGCTGGATTGCATTGACAGTTCAGGTACAACCACCTCCTCAACCTGCTGCAGATGCTTACATTAGATGCCAATTTCAAACTGTGCTAGGGGTGGAAATGGTACATGCAGAGCAAGTAGTTGCTTAAGACATTTTAACCCTTTCGCTGCCAAGCCCTCCGGAACATTTTTCAAATCAGCTATGAGACTTTGCAAAGCCTTTATTTATATCTTAAAACATTACTTTCCTTTTGCATTGTTTTTATTTCTCTGTATGGGCCATTTTACATAAAATTATATTAGGGGGCACATTCTTTTGAGAGATGTAGAGAAAATACTCAGTATGTAGAGCTGTGGTAGGTTATTCATTTATTGAAAAAGAATAGAACATCTAACCCATTGCTATACGAAACACAAAAATTCCCCAGCCTCAACCTGCCAGCC
>NW_017311285.1:0-535 GCF_000935625.1 Nanorana parkeri
ATAGTGATATGTCGATTAGCCAATAGAGGGCACACACCATTCTTTTTTATAGCTGTTAATGTAAGATATCAGCCATCAAAAGAGTAAATTGTTTTTGCTGTAGCTCAGCATTGACCTGCATTGCAAGAAGGTGCAGTAAAGTACTAACCATTGTGAAGCACTAGAAAATAGAATGCAGGGTCTGATTCCTGTCATAGGTAAATATAACTGCCTCCATGCATTTATATAATTACAAGCTAAACATACAAGCAAAACTTTACACATATTGGTAAAAATATTTAAAGCCCAACTTCTAGCACCAAAAAACTCACCAGTATTATAGCAGATATAAACTCAGTTGGCCTTCTTCTAAAGCTGTCATATCTGTTCCTCTACATGTGGGTGGAAGTACAGCTGCCTTTGAACTTCCATATCCACTATGTAAGCGCTGCAGGTCTCATAGAGCTCAGAACTATGGATGCATCTCCTGCAGGCTATTCACAAAACACACAGCACAGGCTCCATTTTGTGTGTTTTGCATTTCCATTTTTTTTTT
>NW_017311285.1:1862-2328 GCF_000935625.1 Nanorana parkeri
CTACAAATCAGCCAGACTGATTACAGTGCTTGCAACACTAAATTTAGATAGCCACTCAACTTAGGGTGGGAGGGGCTACACTAGGTTCGCTTTATTCAGTGAAAATTCCTCACAATTTTGCACATTTTGCATTTAACATTTACAAAAGTATTTACTTGTGTATTATTGTAACTGCTTTTTGAAGGATCACTAGATGCTGTTTAAATATACACCACAAAAGACAGGTGCTAGGCTGAACATGTTGATACTTGCAGAGCAGCTTGTAATGCCAAATCTGGGCAAACAATGCCCTATCCAAGCCAAACAACCAGCTCAGGATTCTCTAAGGGGAAGGGATAGACTTACTGTCCCCACACTCCCTGCAGCTCCATTCCTCTATTGGAGGCATTGGTCAAATGTCTGTGTAAGCTTGGGGTTAAATAGTGTTAAAACAGAAAAAACATATAAACAGCGCTCTCGGATGGGC
>NW_017311285.1:6985-7567 GCF_000935625.1 Nanorana parkeri
GTTCACATCCCACAACCCGGCTAAGGATCCACCCCTGAGAGGTAATTGACAGCCCTCCCTACCTTTGGGGTTCCACCTCAGGCCTCTGGGGGTCAAGTGGGTGCTACACTGAAATGGCCTTACAAGTATCTTAAAGTATCCAGCCTAACTATACTACTAAAATGTAGGCAACCTGTAATCCTGCAAGTGCCTTAAATCTTCAAATCAATATCTGTGTCTTTGTGATGTCCCCTTGGATGCCATTGGCATGGTCTTACTTTCCAAGGCATTACAAAGTCCACATTCCCCTTTCCTGTGCCTTATCTCCACCATTCAAATGCAAGGGCCTCTCTTGGCCACTGAGGTTCTGCCACAGATGCTCCCTTCTCATGTCATTGCAAGCCTACAGTACTAAAGCAGTGTGGGCTCTCAGAAAAAGGGTACCTCTCCCTAAGCACCAATAAGCAATGTTAATGTGTACCTGGAAACTCCAGTATCGAATCTACTTGTCTTTGCATGGGAGGCAACTAATTTGCCACCCCTTTTTTTGTGAAGATTAAATAGTCCTTAGGACGCCTTACTCATTCACCAGTAAAAAAAAAA
>NW_017311286.1:0-7557 GCF_000935625.1 Nanorana parkeri
TATATGCTCCAAGATAGAGGCTCTCATAGATTAGAGTTAGGGCCAAACTACACAGAGGGGCCTCAAGGCAGTGTTGCTTCCACATATTTTGCAAAAATTGTGCAATTAAAACCTCTGGTTAGTAAGTGTATTTTTTTCTCTGCAGGCTAGCTGGTGAGTGTGCTGGGAATTTTTTGTTTATGATTAATTTTCTGACACACAGATATTTTTTCTATTCATCAGAAGCAACTGACACTAATTCTGCCATGGCTGATCAACTTGGTAATGTCGAAGACAATCTCTGGTTTGTGACTTTTTTAAATTTAGCTCAGTCAGTTTAAATACAGTGAATGGTTGACTGAATGACCATACTGATATGTGTGTAACCACCATAAAAATTCCTTCAGGATCTTTGTGAAAAAAATCCCTTCAATGGGGCCTTTAGATAGCATGACTAAATACCTAGCCTTTCAGTTTTACGAGTAGCACTGGAGCTCTCTCCCTAGCACATCGTTTTCACCAGGACAGGTAAGAATTGTAGCTCTTCTGTTATTCGTAATCCATCCCCACCTAAGAGAGCATATTGTTTAAACAAAATGTGAACACAGGAGCCCTCCTTGTTAGGAAAACAGTAGGCCCTCCTTATCAGGAAAACATGAGGAAAATAGTGATAGGAAAAGCTAACATTTTTAGAATTTGTTAGATCAATAAGGTTGGAAGATGCCACACAATGAGTAAAATGATTCCTTCACACCTTACTGAGTCGCTAAAATAAATGCCACTGCCAAGGTTTCCAATGTCAGTCCTCTCCAAACCAAATTCATCAACGATGATTTTTGGCAACAGCAATCCACTGGAGAGAAAACACAAGAGGATTAAATGTATTAAAATTGATTCACGGTGAAAATCTAGCAGAGAGTTTATGTCCTATAGAACATGAATGCAATGGATAGAGACAATTCTCCAAGTGCAGAGAAATAGTGTCAAACAGTCAAAGTCCATAGACTCTTATGGTACACACTAGCAATGTGTACATCTTTCAGGCATGAGTGAAGGTCCAGACACTTCCTAAAGATGCTAGTTCCCCATCTCTGGCTTCAGTGTTGTCTAATTTACTAACCCTCAAAAATATGCTCCAAGTGACGTCAGATTTGTTACTTGCTCGGGATCAGTGACTCTGTAGGTAGTGAAGCCAATGGCAGCTAGTCAGATGGCATTTTCAGGACAGCAATGGCAGTCTACAAATTTCTCCAATGACCGTTTTCTTCTCATTTCTACTCATGGCCAGGTGAGCCTAATTAATATAACAGAGCTGTTCCATCCTTGCAAGTAAAACATAATCCACTTTGCTGTTTTAAAGTGCAGGTGCATATTTACAAAGTGTATGTGTAAAGTGGGAAAGGATTAAAACCCCTCTCAGTTTTTTACTGCTGAGGCTCTGTTATATACAGTTCCAATCCTTCCCCTCTCATTTCAAAATTAAAATGTTTTGGCTAGAAACTTTTGCTTATGTACCCCCTCCAACCTCCTTTGGCTACACTGCATGAACCTATTCCCTCTACCTCCTCCACTGTCTACTCACCCCCTTTTGCAGAGCTATAGCCTCCTCCGTGTTTACAGGTTGTCCCCAAAAGCCTTTTCGTCGCTGATCATGTATTAAGTCCCTTTAGACTTGAATGGGGCCACATAACAAATACATTTTCTGGAGACAGCCAATAAACAACAGAGGATGCCACTTTGAAACTAAGAAAAGTAGGCAATTGGAAGGGGTAGGTAGGTGAAGTTTAGGGGTGGATTGGCAAAAGATTTGCTAAAAATACAGCTGTTCTTTAAGTATTTTTCTTGCCTTCTGGTTGCCAGTAATCATTACATCAACTCATGCAAAGTAAATGTTGTCTTACCGGGAGAGAATTCCAACAATGTTGCTTGGTAAGGAGGCATGGAGCAAGGACTTTACATTGCCCAGATTATTCTCAAAATTAGTGGCTTCTGTTAATCTTCCGACTCGGAACACACGTAAAATCTGAAACTCTTCATTGCTGTAAATAGGAAATATAATACTTTAATTTGCAATTATTATCATTTTATGTCACCAACTTATGTGTTAACACCAATAATAAGCCAATGTTGTTTCAGTTTGTCAAACTTTTGATAGCTGATCTTGGTCTTTTCAATTCTTCTGCAAACTATGATTCTGACTTTCTTGTCTCTAATTATTACCAATTTTCTAAGACTAATAATTACGTATCAAGCAGATAATAATAATAATAATAATAATAATAATAATAACAACAGCAGCAAATCACTGTGCTTTATAAATATGTATTTTTTTATATTAAATCAGGGGTAGTGAGCAGTATAGCTATGCTGCTACTTTATAAATGTACCCATGCCTAAATTAACCAAATTATATTCCAACTACTAATTCTGAATACAGGAAGCACAAAATGAAATCACCCCTTATATGCTTATCGTGGTAAACATTTTTTTCTGTGCTATACATGAGACCTAAGGATATGGAAAAGTAATGCGATAGACTAATGCAGACTGGAACCTGTCCTGCTTTCACTTACCTATGATTATTATCCAGAACCTCCTGTTTGACCCGATGGAACTCCTCTGTGTTTGGATCAACATATTCTACTCTGCACTTGAGTGCCCGGTACTTTCCAACAGTGCTTGGGAGAGAGCCTGATGAGTTTGTCTCACTGATATTAACCATGTCTCTAATTAGCTGGCAGGAAATTTGAAAAAACAAAAACAAAAACTAATCAACAACTGAAACAATCATACAGTGGCAGACCAGGGTTACAAAGCATACACCACAGGTGTTTATAGCTATCTAAGTAACCAACAATCTCTACATTCTACAGGCATATTAACTCCATGACCAAGTCACTTACGGGTTGAAATTTATCAGACAGGAGCTGGTTTCTGGCTGGATCATTAGTCACAATAAACTATCATTGGAAAAGAGGGAGAAAGAACTGGGCCTCCATGCTAATTTACTTTAATCAGATGCAAAAAATAATTTTGAGTTAATTAAGTTAATCTTCTTTGTACCGAATTCATTTTGTCTTGGAATGGAAGTGCCAGCACTGATGGCTGAAATGGTAAAGAAATTTCAAAGCAGGGATGTGTATCACCAACACCTACCTGCAGACGTCTCTATCTACAGCTAAAACTTCTAGGACAGCAAATTTCAGGAGGAAGGGATGAGACTCCCCAATGGAAAAATTGCAGGCTCAGGATAAAAAAAAAAAAAAGGGTTAAATAACTACATGGGTATCTAGACTGAAAAAAGACACATGCCCAATGGGTTAAACTATAAAGCTGATCCACAGAAACCACAGTAAAGTGGAATTTAAATTCCTGATGCCATAATATGTTGTAAAAAGTGTGCATTTCAATGTACAGTATAAAAAATGGCAAAATAATCCAAGACAAAATCCATGATAGATTTGATAAGGACCTATACTGCCCTGACATACAGTTTAATAACACTTTTATTCAATTGTAAAAAAAAGTAGTTGAAATGCCCATATTTTTACCTGGCACAAGTCCTGTTTCGCTGTCAAAAATTTCTTAGCAACATTTTCCTGCAGTCTATACCGGTGGGGAATACATTGGTAAAACTCTTTCATCAATTCTCGAACACCTTCACCCTTGTTCAGTACATTGCGTACATTTTGTAGAATTCCTTCAGCTTTACTCACCTGCAAAGAAGGAAGAAAATGCATTTATTTTTCTGTTAAAGCAAACCAAAGCTATTCAACAATGACAATTGCAATGTATAAATATATATCCTGTCATGGACAATAATGGATTGGTGACCCTTTGTGCTACATGCACAATGGGGAGAATGCGAGTCTAAATACATGGCACCAAATCCTCACCGAAGCACCCTGCCAGAGTGATGGACTTTAATGGAGAGTATATTATGTTGTGGCCCTCAAGCACACCTGTGCAAATGGCAGCTGACCAGGGGTTAGAACCAGAACATGGTAAAAAAGTCAACATGTATATTGAGAAACAGAAGGTTTGGGCAGACGTAGTCAAAGTCAAGGTCAGTAACAGGAGAAGCAGGACGCATCACAGACTGAAGCCTTGTCCTAGGAAATTAACCTACTGCTCAGGAACGGGTGTTGGCCTGAGTGCAGCTGTATAGTGAGGTTGATTGACAGACTGGGCAGGGACTGGCTGTGCAGTTTCTATGCCAATCAACATGCCTCTACTTTCCAGTCCTGTGGATCAGCACACTGTAGTCTAGTCACAAGTTAAGAGAGATTACACAGATTTGCAGACCAGGTTTGCTGTTGACCTGTGATTATTCTTGCCCAACGGTGACAACACTCACTGACTGTACTGTATGAAGGAGCAGCCTGTCATCCTAACACAGAAAGTGTGTTAGGACTGCAGAACAATGCCCCCTCTCGACTTCACCATAACATAGGGAGAGGTCTTTGTTTAGGTTTACGTTACCAGTAATGCCAGAACTCTAAATAGTGAGAGAACCAAGCCGAAAATACTGCAAGTGATCCATTTAATGTAGCAGGAAGATAAAGAAAAAAAACCGCAAAAACCTTCTTTTAACGTTCATATAAATATTAGATCCAAAAATAAAAATAAAATCAAGGTTAAAGATGGTTATATTTTTTTTCTTGTACTTAGTCTCCATTAAGCCTAGAAGACCCTGGATTGGATTCTCCCCATCAATAAAAGCACCCTATATCTTACCCCAATAACAATTAACATAAAACTGATACAATTAAAAATGTATACTATCAGCAAAAACTTTTTAAAATAGTTTAATCATTTTAATAAAACGTATCAATAAATTATAATTTTCTTCAATTTTTTATTTGTTCAATTATATGTTTGGGTGAGTCAAATGTATCTATCCTTCTGCCAAATCCTTCCTTCCTGAAACTGATACTCATGGTTTAGTATCGGGATTTTAGTCACTTACCAGGTATAACCTAGGTTTCCCCCTCCAACCCATAATGCATAAGAAAATGTGTGCTGCAATAACATTATTTTAAACATGCTAAAATATCATGGTAACAGGAAGCCAGAGAGTGGTTGTATTTCTACTTATCTGAAACTGTATTAAGAATATACATAATTGACAAAGGCTGATGGCCCCCGACACACGCATCATGGAAAATGTCAAAAGATATTCTGTTGCTTGTAGGATAAAGCAAGATCTCATCATGGCAGTGTGTGTGTTTTACCACGGTCCCAGGGGATTATGGCAAGGTGACATCTGGACAGATTTTACGAGAACTCTCAGTGGCCTTATACTAATGAATGGCACATATTCTGTCAACTAAATATTTACTATACTAATGCATTCATTGTTGTATTTAGTATCAGCAGGTATAGTTGTCAGCTTACATCATTGAGGCTAATATTTTTCACTGGACAAGACAGTATAGACGAAAGATGTCCTTGTGCTTCTGTCCAGATAGACTCCATAAAGCCACCAACCTCCGGGGACAGCTGTGTGACATTCAGAGCTTCTCCAAGCAGGACCTTTTGTTATGACAACAAAAAAGAACATTTTACCATGAAGCATATACTTACACAACTCTCTATTGTTACAATTCATTGTGGCCAACTTAAAACCAAGTTCTCTACCAAAATCAGTATCTGCCACTGCAGAATTCTAACTAGTTCCCTTATTAACTAGTAGCCAGTTTTTAAACTAATGCTGTGGTGTACAAAACTATGTTAGACTTGATGAAAGCACCTATAGCAGCCTGCATGGGTGTTTGATTATCTACACAAGCACTACTTGGTCTGGCTCTATTATGCAAACATGAAGTTAAATCCTGCCCCACCATATGTCAGTGATGCTGGCTGTCATATATTTGTAGAAGAGTGAGGCATGCTAAAAGGGAGATGTTGGGGCCAATCACGGACATCAGAAAATAAGTCACAAATTACATATTAGAACACTCTGACTTTATGGGATCCCAGGATGCTTAAATAACTTACTAAGAATATGTGATGGTACCTGTGGGTGCTCCTGGGGAAGATTAATACATTACATACACCATAGGTTACTTTTAGTTCATCACATACACCAATATTAATGCCCTGGCTTATGTAAGCTAAACTTGAGTTTAAGTGACTCTAAACTCAGGAGTTAAATCTTGTATCTAAACACTAAGGGAGAGGAGATGGAGGAAATACCATCTCCTGCCTGGAAACTACTGATAACAGCACTGTCCCAAAGAGCATTCATGTGTCTGGTGTTCAATGACAACTGTTTTTTAATAAAGGTAAAACTTTTTTTTTTTAAGTAAGCTGTATATATTGATTTGTCCGAAATGTATTATTGCAGACACCTTAAGACGCAAAAACCATTACCTTTTGCAAAGCCTGGGAAGCAAAGAACTCAGCTTCAGGTCTGATCTTATTAACCTGTGTGAATCCTTTGTTTTTCAGATCCTTCATCCGCTGTTCATATTTATTACACGCCTTCTCGCTGGAAGAAGCTAGATTAAAACTAAACTCTTTCTGTATTGAAAGAAAATAAAGAATATCTAATAAGAATTTGTTCTAAGATTGTAGCATGGTTCACAATTTACTTCCTTAGCTGCTCAAATGTAACATACTGTGCAATATGTCCCCTTCACTGCTTCTTACAAGTGTATGTGGTTTTTTTGTCTCCAAATATACATGTAAAGGAGCTTTGCTTAAAAAAGAACTACGACCTCCCATTAAACTGTGTCTGCACTAACTATTTGCCCTCATTCCCCCTGCAAAGTCTCACAAATACCTGTTGCTCTTTCTAGTGACAACACTACTGCAAAGCTACTGAATTCAAAGCAGTGATGTCTCTAATGTAGGCTTCTCATCTGATCAATATGTTGCAGGGGGTGTGGCCATCATCATTGTCACCGCTAGTTCATATGCCTATAGCCTGTCAATCAGCAGTTGGCCACATCTAGCACATCTACTGCTTTCTGGATTAGAAGAACTTGCTGTGCTGCTAAAACCCTGCAGTGGTGGAACATGAGACACAAATGAAGGAGCATCTGGCTGGAGGCAACAAAAGTATTTCTCTTGCATCACATAGTAACTGGATTTGAGACCGGTTTAGACTGCCAAACATCTACTTTAATATTAATATTATTATTACCAACCTGGTAGCTAGAATCAGAGTCAACAATTCTGTATCAGAACCATCTGAGGCACAAGAAAGGGGTCTCCAGTTCTATTTGCCTTAGCTATAGAACCCTTAGCTATCCTAGTATCCCCCCTCATCAAGGGCCTTAAAGTCAGCTTGACTGTCTACAAATTGTGACAGTTTCCCGCTCGTCCGTGGGCACAACCGACATTTTAGGACGCCCAACCGCATCAACAAGGTTCCTGTCCGGCTGTTTTGCTACGTTCGGTGGACGGGAGCCTTGCAGATGCGGGTAGGCATCTTAAAACGTCCTTTGTGCCTGCACACGAGCAGGAAACTGTCAACATTTGTAGAGACGCCCGATCGCTTGTATGTTGTGCCTTCATGCACAACATACAAGCTTCTTAGCCCTCTATGTGATAACAATAAAGTTAAGTGTA
>NW_017311287.1:0-2742 GCF_000935625.1 Nanorana parkeri
CCCTGCGGGACAAACGGCAAAGTATATTTTTTTATTTTTTTCAAAAAAAACCGGACTCCTCATCTGGGAGATATAGCCTAACGGCTTAGAGGAGAAAATCAACTGCTTCAGCTGCTGAGACCCGCGGAGAATACGTCTGTGCTAAAACCTAATCCCGGCACCACTCACTAAAAGTTTTCTACCAACTTCACTCTGGTGAGTACCCACCCGAGAGGGACAGAGAACAATTCGAAGCACATTGCTGTTTTTGCACATTTGTACATTTGCACACGGAACCTACTGTTCACCTGTTACCCGAGAGGGACAGTTTGGATCAATCTCAAGTACACTGCTAGTTTTGCACATTTTTATATTTGCACATGGAAACCACCTTTCACTTGGATTTTTTAAGCATTGGACACTGATTTTGACGTTTTAAACATTGTTCGTTTATTTATTCCATCGGAATGAATTTTAGTTGTTCTAATTGTTTTTTGTATTTTGGTTAGACTGGTTTTATTTATACTTGTTTATGAAGCTAGTCCTGCTTTATACTTATATATTAGCTTCCATACTGACTCTTGTCATAATAACCCAAACCCACCTTCCACCCACAGTTCGTACGCCCGCACCGGAATGCACGGTACCCTGATGCCATGCGTTCCACTGCAGTGCGACTTGGGTCATGACTTAATGACCAAGGACAAATGTGGGTCCTGAGGTTACACAGGTTGAGAACCACTGCTTTAGATTTAAGGCCATTACACCTAGATGAACTTGTTTAACCTCCCATTCAAAAACCATGATGCATTAATATACAGGTGACCCATCCCTTCTTGCAGATATACCAAATTACACTCTTCTGGGAGGGTTTTCCAAAATATTTTGAAGTGTGTCTGTGGAAATTTGTGCCCATTCTGCCCAAAAAGAATTTATGAGTTCAGTGAGTTGAGGTTCTAATGTTGGACACAATGTTTTAGTTCATCCCATATGTTTTCAGTGGGGTTAAACACAATGCTCTGTGTAGGCCGTTTGAGTTCTTCGCAATATTTTTTTTCAAATTATGACATTACTGAGCTGGCCTAGTGCAGTCATGCTGGAAGATAAATCTGTTCCCACGTGGATAGAAGCACTTCATTTTTAAAAACATCTTTGTGTGCTGTAGCATTAAAGATGAACTTTACCCATTTCTTGAAAATAACAACAAACACACCTTTAGAAACGTTTAGTAATGACAACCTAAAGACACATACTTTTAGATAATTGCCGGCTTTGTATTCTTTGCATTCCTTATCTGTCGTTTCTTCCCTAGTCTTCTGGCAGTGGTCATGTTAACCAAGGGCAGATGAATCCATCTCCCTTTACTTCCTGGAACTCTGGGACATGTGACTAGGACATGTGACCATGCACATCATCTCAGTGGAGGAAAATGCCTTTCCCTGAGATCTCGTGAGATTACAGATGAGATTTCCCAGCAATGCTCTGCTGATGTAACCTTCCCAGGATGCAACACTTTGGCACTTACATCATCTGTGCCAGAACTGGACCAGGAAATAGATGAACTCTATTTGTAAGTAAATGAAAAACAAGTTTGTTTAACTAATGAATGTAAGATGATTTTACATTAGTATGCAGAGCTGCGTGCCGATGTGATTTTTAGTAAAAGGGGGTAAAAGTTCACTATAATAGCACCCTTTACTGGAAACTTCACAACTCAATAGTTTGGAGGGGTTTGCACAGACTATTGGAAATATAGTTGGTGTGATGGTTCGATGTCCACAATGTGTTTTTATTGCAAACCTTAGAATACTATCATCTAGATTTCTAACTGTCCAGAGTTGTCTATTGGACCGTTTTCTCTAGAGGTAATCATGTACAAGTTCGAAGAAAAATTAAAAAAGTTATTTTTTTTTTCAAATAAATTTTTATTGGTTTGCATTTGTAAAAGAATAAAACAAACAGACATTTACAATTATAACTTACAAGAGAACATTCGGCACCATTTCTGAAGTTACATAAGTATATGCATTTGGCACATAGGCATAACAGGAGGCTGTATGTCCGCGCAAAAATAATGCAGACCTGGTACAGCAATGTGAACAGTCAACAGTCGCATAAATATCTCAGAATCGGAGGCATATAACATCACAAAGGTTCTATAAGGTAGGTTACAGTGAGCAGAGCCGGCGTAGGGCAGAGGACGGGAAGTACATGTCGATCCAGGGAGACCAGGTGGTTTCATATTTGTTCATGTGATTATTAAGCTGTGCTGTCCTTTTCTCGTGCGCCATAACCCAATTGACGTGGTTGACTACACTATGGATACTAAGGGATTTGGTAAGCCAATTTTTAGCGATTTCTCTCTTAGCGGAGGTACACACCTGCATGAAGAGGTTAAATTGTTTACGGCGGAGTCCTTCAGGCTTGCAATTAAGCAATGCGAAAAATGGACTCTTGGTCAGGGGTTCCGAGAATAGTGACGACAGAAGGGCGAACACTTCGTCCCAGAAGGCCGAAGCATGCGGACAGCTCCACCAGATGTGGAAGAAGGTGCCTAGTTCTGGGCATCCCCGAAAGCAGTTGGGGGAGCAATGCGGATTGTAGATAGCCACTCTGGCAGGTACCCTGTACCAGCGCAAGAGGACTTTGTAGTTAATTTCCAACATGCTTACACAGCGCGAGCTAGATTTCGTATTTGCCCAGGATTGTTCCCAGCCGTAATCATCCCCGAAAGCAGTTGGGGGAGCAATGCGGATTGTAGAT
>NW_017311287.1:7302-7551 GCF_000935625.1 Nanorana parkeri
TCACCAGCTACCACTGTCAGGTCGGCATTTATGGTGTCGCACCTGTCTTCCAGGGCTGTTGTGCGGTGACCTATGTCACGTATTTCTTTGAGCAGTTTATCAGTGATTTGCTTTGATGTAGTTTGGAGGGCTTTTTGCAGCATGGTATCAAATCGCTGTAAAAGTGCAGTCTGTGACCTGCTCCGGCGACGATCACCCTCCTGGCTGTCCCGGTCTCCTTCCTCCATCTCACTGCTAGAAATCGAGGCC
>NW_017311288.1:0-4545 GCF_000935625.1 Nanorana parkeri
CTCTGGAGGAGGACGGGTGGGGTGGTGACGGGTCAGAGACAATCTTTGAAGACTTAAACTTGTACCTCAGAAAAGTCTACTTCAGATATCTCTACGGCAATAAGGAACCACCAGGACCTGGATCAATGGACACCTCGCCTTTGGAGATGGACAGACAAGCAATGAGGACCTTGGAGGACAACTATAATCCCCCCGACCACTCCCCTGAAATAAGGAATAAATCACAAAGCATGCCAAACCTAACCAGAGATCCCCATCCAAACCTCTTCAAGGACTTGCTACAAAAAGAGCTCAAATCTGTAAATTGGTCGCTAAGAGGGAAGGACAATCTCCTAAAAAAGGAGAGGAGGGCCTTTCAAGGACTACAAAATACCCCCGGGCATTAAGATGAGTGACAAGAGAGGAAATGTTGTCCTCCTGTCAGAAGACACTACACAGGAGACGTTACACGCCTGCCAGATAAATGTCCCTTCCGAGACCGGACTACAGACTTTAATTTCAGACTTGATATGGCCAATGAGGTAAGTGGGCCTTGTGTCCTTCAAAGAACATAGATTCCTAAGGCTCTGTTCACAGCTCGGCGTATCGAATATGCGCGTTCCTTTCCTTGGCTGTATCGCGATGGAAACGCACGACAAAAACGCCGCAAAGTAGCTCCGGGACCTTTCCAGGCGCGGGCCGCTTTGTAGCGCGTTAGGGACGGGCGGGAATACGCCGAGGTGGGAACCAGACCATTGACTACAACGGGATTTAGATGTTGGAGCGTTTTGTAGAGCGTTCGCCGAGCGTAGAACGCGCCACAAGACGTTCCGGGGTGACCGAGGCCTGAGAACAAAAGAATACAATATACCAACTTTTCACATCATTCCCCCAAGATCCATGAAGACAAAACCAACCCCCCGGGCAGACCCATGGTCTCTGCAGTGGGAGGCCCCATAGACAATCTAGGGACCTAGCCTCCTATGTGAAGGATACGGGTCATGTCCTTAGGAAAGTGGATGGGGTAAAGATGGAAGCCTCCTGGTTGGAAGAGATGCGGAGTCCCTATACACATCCATTCCCCACCATTGGGGATTACAAGCGGTACACCACGTCCTGGAACCACATTTCCCCCAAATAGCTGCCCAGAATGAATTTCTAGTGGAGATGTTAGAATTCGCCCTCAATAACAACTTCTTCCAATTTAAAGGAGAAGTACGGGGTCGGGGCTTTCCCCCATAGTTCTCCTCGGGGTCACACAAACCAGCGTCCTCCTGTCACCCGAGGCTCAGTATATAGGGAGCTACAGCTCGCCGTATACTGGGACGCCGCAGCGGATCCCGACTTAGATGATGGGATCCGCCCAGCTGCGTGAGTGACAGCTGGCTCCTCCTATCTAGAGGCTGTGCCCACCCCCTCCCCCGTCCATTCCACCAGTCAGTCAGGGAATCCAGCCCCTCCCCCTGTCAGGGCAGAGAGCAGTGACAGGATCGAGAGGTGAGCGAACGCCGGTATGTGTTCTCTCACTTCCCGATCTACTGAGCCGACCTAATACATAGTTCGGGGCGACACATCTAAAACTATGGCTTAGGTATATCGACGGCGTGGTCCTGATCTGGGAAGGCCCACAAGAATATCGGGAATTCAATGAAAAGGATAGAAATCTGCGCTGACCATACACAGCAAGCCAACACGAGATCCCGTTTCTTGACCTAAAAATAAGAATTGAGAAACTCGTCACAAAAACTTTCAGGAAGTTCACCATTCTGCACGCCACAAGTCACCACCCGAAAACCTTCATTCACGGGATCCCAACGGGTCAATTCCTACCAATTAAAAGAAACTGCTCGTTACCCAAGGACAGGAATGTATGATGGGTTCAGACAGAGAGGGTGTGATGTCCCCTCGGGTTAGCGCCGCTCGCCGACTGCGTTCCAGGCTGGAACGCATCGGCCGGAGTGATCCTTCCCCATGACGGAAGCTACATTGCGTTCCGCCCTGGAACGCGGAAGTACGCCGCGTGGCGTCACGGCCGCCGGCTATTTGAACCTGCCAGGAATGCTGTGGGGTGTTCGAGTATTGGGATCATTGCCCATACACCCCAGGATTCGCTCTGGACCTACGCCGAACCGGATCCCGACTGTTCCCCAGCAGCCATCCTCCTGTGGACTCCTCTGTAATTGAGCTATTTGCTCCAACAGCCAAACCTCAAGTATCTGCTTAAAGACTTCTAAGCACTTGTGTTGGATTCTATACGCTGCCACGTGGTGGAGCCCCGCGGTATCAACTATTCCTAATACTCTGCTACGGAGTTCTTTACATCGAAGTGCTACTGCTGTTTTTCACATGGAGACTGCCTTATCTATTGAACTTATACCTACTAGATGTGTTCACCTAATGAGGAATAGGACTCAATATTCTTGAAGCAACTCCCCTTCTGTTGATTTATTATTATTTAGCGGTCCATGATGTCTAAATCCCAAACTCTCCGCTTGTGATTGAGAGAACCGCCTGGGATTAAGCCTGACAACCGCCTATAACCACAGTTAGAACCGCAGCCGAGATCCACCGTACCCTTTCCACGGACGGGCCCCTGACAGAGAGGGTACCCACATAGGACGCTAAGGAATAGTAAAATGAAAGCCAATCAGAAACAAAGAACTCGGATATTGAACGAGGGGGCCAAAGAAAGAAAACTTCGAGGGCCCTGTCCGAATGATTACACAATATGGGGCACGGTGGGAGGGACCTAAAGACAATCCTTCAGAAACACTGGTGTGTTGTATTACATCTAAATCCGACTATGAAGGAAATAGTAGGTCCATACCCACAACTAGTAGCCCGAAGAGCTCGGAACTTGCGAGACCACCTGGTCTCCTCAGAATATAAACCCAATACAAATGACGTGTGGAGTGAAAGAACAAAAACGAGTGGAATGTATCCGTGCGGGAAATGCCAAATCTGCCCATTTGTAGAAAAAAAGCCAAATATTCAACACCGGCGACAGGGAAAAAAACTACAATATAAAATAATTGATCAACTGCACCACAAGTAGGGTAATATACCCGATAGAATGCCCCTGTGGAAAATATTACATCGGCAAAACTAAGCGCCAATTACGGGTCAGGTTAGGCGAACATCTGAGGGATATTAAACATTTCCACAAAAAGACAGCAAATGGGGATCGCCCCATCGCCCAACATTCTGACAAACTCCACAAAGGCCTAAAAGGAAAAGGAATCTATGTCCTGAACCTCTCAGCCAGAAGAGCGGACTGTAATGGGCCCCTTGCTCGCTCGGTCCCACTCTCCCGGCACTCCTCGGATGTCAGACCGCAGCGTCTGATATTTCGGACATCCGATGCTCCGGGATTGGAACTCCAGCTCTGTGCCGTGCGTATCCAGTGGTGATCGCTCAGAACAAACACCGGGCCGGCTGTATGGAAGTTCAAACAGGAATCACGTTTATTGGATGCACACACACACTTATATAAAACAACAGTTTGAAGGCGGCCCAACCGACCACCTTCCTATTGGTCAACTGCAAACTATCCTCCAGTCCTCACCTAGGTCCTCTCCGCCATGCAAAGGAGGACTTGAAACAGGGCAAGCAGCGATTGGTCCGATATGTATAATGACACAGAAGTCCCAGGAGATAAAGTATTCCAAGGACCATGACAGGGACTTCCATAAGATTCTAAAGCAAAAAGAAAAAATTTGGATGTACAGACTGGACACATTAACCCCTAAAGGGCTCAACACTGAATTCAACCTACAAGTTGTCCTATAAGCCATATATATCTTCTATGCTATCTGGACAATGAATACATCCCTTACGCATAATCAATGGAAAGCTCTGATTCCTAATAAACACAGGACCAATCAACATCAACATTTTATATGCAAACCATCCACACCCTTACAAAATACCGGTTTCAGACCGGCAGGGGTTAATGACATAATTAACCAGTTGACATCCGCGGTGTTAAACCCCCTTCCCATCCAGGCCATTTTTCAGTATTCAGCGCTGCGGTACTTTAACTGACATTTATTCCGTCATGCAGCGCTGTACTGAAATGAATTTTATACCCTTTTTTGGGGACAGATAGAGCTTTCTTTTGGTGGTATTTATTCACCACTGGGGGTTTTATTTTTTTACTATATTAAGGAAAAATTACCGAAATTTAAAAAAAAAAACTGTTTCCCCTATATTAAATGATAAAACATTTATCATTACCCAATTTTTTGGTAAAATATAAAAGTCGGGGTCACGTCGGGTAAAAAGACACTAAACATGTCAAGCCTTAAAATTGCGTGCGCGCGCGAAACCTCAAAAAACGATAATACCCAAAATTGGCCCTAGGCGACGCTTTAAAAGCTGTTACCGCTCATCAGTTTAGTGTTATCAGTGATTGGCGGGCCGAGAATGATCGCTCTCACTGCGACGTTCGCGGCGATATGTAACATGTGTAGCGCAATTGTCGTTTTTGCGCGCTGGGGCACCGGACGCGTATTTACGTTTATAGGCGCGTAAACGTGGGGGTGGGGGAGTTAAACATTTTGGGGG
>NW_017311288.1:5162-5506 GCF_000935625.1 Nanorana parkeri
CTCATCAGTTTAGTGTTATCAGTGATTGATGGCCCTAAAATGATTGCTCTCACTGCGACGTTCGCGGCGATATGTAACATGTGTAGCGCAATTGTCGTTTTTGCGCGCTGGGGCACCGGACGCGTATTTACGTTTATAGGCGCGTAAACGTGGGGGGGGGGGAGTTAAACATTTTGGGGGATTTTTCCCCTTTTTTTATATGTGACTTATTTTTTTTTATTTATATTTATTTTTTTGCACTTATTGTTATTGCTATTATATGGGGGGAGAACAATCCCCCTATATAATAGCAAAGGCACACTGACAGGTCCTCTTTATGGAGACATTAGGGGTCTCTAGGACCC
>NW_017311288.1:5594-7547 GCF_000935625.1 Nanorana parkeri
GACCCGCCGATCGCCTATATGTGAAACACCCGGTAACGGGTGTGTTTAATCGTCGGGTCTTTTCTGCCCGTGCGTGCCCGCTAGGGGGCGCGCGCGAGCAGAAAAAAATTGCCGTCTGGAGACGGCAACCCGCAGATGTAGCAGTGCCGTCCGTCCGTTTTTTTACTACGGGCAGACGGCAAGAGGTTAAAGGAGAAGTACGAGGTCAGTGTTTTCCCCATAGTTCTCCCCAGGGTAACGGGAGTACACAAACTAGCGTCCTCCCGTCACCCTAGGCTCAGTATATAGGGAGCTACAGCTGGCGGTTTACTGAGACGCCGCAGCCGGAGCGGATCCCGACGTAGACGACGGGATCCGAGTACGAGGTCAGTGTTTTCCCCATAGTTCTCCCCAGGGTAACGGGAGTACACAAACTAGCGTCCTCCCGTCACCCTAGGCTCAGTATATAGGGAGCTACAGCTGGCGGTTTACTGAGACGCCGCAGCCGGAGCGGATCCCGACGTAGACGACGGGATCCGCCCAGCTGCGTGAGTGACAGCTGGCTCTGCCTATCTAGAGGCAGAGCCAGCTGTACCCGCCCCCCTCCCCCGTCCGCTCCGCCAGTCAGCGCTGCCAGATCGGAGCGGGGAGAGGGGAATCCAGCCCTCTGCCGTGACAGGATCGAGAGGTGAGCGAACGCCGGTATGTGTTCCCTCACTTCCCGATCTACTGAGCCGACCTGTGACAGTCTCATTGTCAAACGTCCCCCCGAACTATGAGGTGAGTGGAAATCACCCCCCTCGCCCCCCCTCATAGTTCTCCTTTAACAGGACTCCCTATAAAATAATCACGTCATTTCCCCAAGATTACGTCCTGACGAGGGCCCAGTAGGAGGGGCGAAACGCGTCGACGTTTTGTGTCTGTGTGGAAGACCCTGAGCCACCATGGACCATACCGGCATTTCTCTACACCGGCATGTCCTCCCAAACTGACGATTTAACATGACTCGCTGAACTCCTCTGGCCTCCATCACCACAACTAAGGGGAAAACCGCGTTAGTACCTACTGCACAACCCTCAAATCCAACAACTATACGGGATAGAAAACATCCTCACACTAAACAGGGGTAATTGGGAATCGGCTGCAGCCTCTAAAAAACCGGCTCCTTCTGCTACCTCCTCGGGAAGATGGTGACTTATACGTAGCTTTCAATCTGTTTTTTGCTACTGAGCAGATACTTCATGGATGACTTTGTTTTAGTTGTATGAAAATGTGACCTTTCCAGGCAAAAAGTAACAGTGATCCATCAGATATTCCTATAAGTTATAGCGGTAATACAATACACTGACCGCTAACCGAGATACTGCTACTGGCAAGGAAAACCGAGATGTGGCTACTGCTCACCTGTGATGACTCTCTAGCTCCATCTACTGGCTGGCTCTATAGACAGATTCTCGCTGCCAGTACCTGATACATGACATTCATGAGGACTAACCCACTACCAGCGGGAGCATCACTGGCATGGCAATACAATATTAGGTGGGGTGGTGACGGGTCAGAGACATGGAGCCCTCTGGGGGAGGACGGGTGGGGTGGTGACGGGTCAGAGACATGGAGCCCTCTGGGGGAGGACGGGTGGGGTGGTGGCGGGTCAGTCACCACTGTAGAAAGGTCGGGGGTCAACTCCAGCAAAGTCCACTCACCTACATTTCCAGAGATTAGAAGCGGGCGGGGTCATGGAACAATCTGCCATTGACTGATTCTCTGCATGTGATTGGATGAGGGGATGGAGGGGGAGGGGTCATGGAACAGTCTGCCATTGGCTGATCCTTTCCGTGTTCTGCTCTCAGCCCAGCAAGATGAAGCGGAAGTTCTCCTCGTTTTTTAAGAGTTTGGTCATCGAGCTGGATAAAGATTTATATGGACCCGACAATCACCTGGTGGAGGTGGGTACCCCTGTGTGTGTGTGTCACC
>NW_017311289.1:0-5811 GCF_000935625.1 Nanorana parkeri
AGCTCCAGACTCACCGGACCTTGTAGAGATATCAGTGTAGATCCACCTGGGAGAAATCAGACAACCACTGATGAGACAGACAGACAGGATGGATGCAGATCCTCAATCAGGAAAGACACCGACCATGCTCTGAAGCCCACTTAGTTCCAGGGTACTTCAAGAGCCGGCACCGGTCCCGGTTCTCTTCCTCTTTCAGCATCACAGGCCTCCTCCATGTTGGAGGCCTCAGGGAAACCTTTCCCTCACACCAGCCCATGCCCACCCCCAGGCCTCAGCCTAGCCCGGGGGGCAGGCTGAACGGCAACCAGCCCTATTCCATCGCTGGTCCCGGACTATTCTGAGCACATGGCAGATCCCACCAGTATATGTACCCTATCCCAGCATGCACCACTGGCTGAGAGAAGCCCGTTGATTGGCTGCTGTACTGTACATACACTATAGCATCTCTCATTGGCTGTCCCACAATATGACAGAGTCACACTCCACCCAGGGGGGTACAGGCAAGGTTAGACACCTGGGATTAACCATATAATTGCCACTACAAATCCAGCCAGGCCGACTACAGCCCCGACAATGACTAAATGTCTAGTAGCCATATCACAGAAGGTGATGGGGGCTACACTCACCACTGGCTTTTAAAGACTACGTCCTCGAAGTGTGGAGCATTTGCGACTCCCCTCCGAGAGTAAGTACTCTAGCAACCATTGGATGGGAGAGGGAGATTAGGAAAAGGTTAAACTTTTTAACTAATAGTGTTAAATGTCATTTCTGAAAAACATCACACACCATGTTATAGCCATAACCATACAATAGTAGACTAGAGGCTGTCCCTGGGCCATGAGCCATCTTGTGACAACACTCTGAAATGAATAACTACCGCAGTGAGCATAAAAGTGGAGCCCTACTTCTATCTGACTCACATAACAGTCCTTATCCCATTCTTATAGAATATATTCCTATACTACAACATATCACTGTACATTACTATCACTGAACATCCTGCAACAGCTGATCGGGTCCTCACTAGACATGTGCAGCCGTAAAAAATTTGTTTTGTTTTGTTTCGGATTTCTGAAATCAGGTCCTGTATGTGTTTCGTTTTGGGTTTCGGATTCGTAATTCGGATCGGATTCGTAATTCGGACGAATTTCCAAAATTTGGGGTTTTGTTTTTGAATAAAAAAGTGACACAGCGCTAAAGGTGAACAACAAAAAAATATATATACAGGTGAAACTCGAATAATTAAAATATCGTGCAAAGTTCATTTTATTTCACTAATGCAACTTAAAAGGTGAAACTAATATATGAGAGAGACTCATTACATGCAAAGCAACATAGTTCAAGCCGTGATTGGTCATCATTGTGATGATTATGGCTTACAGCTCATGAAAACCCAGATCCACAATCTCAGAGAATGAGAATATTACATGCAATCAATAACACACGGATTGTACATAGGACAATATCGGACCTCTGAGAAGTACAAGCATGCATATGTACTCAGTACTTGGTTTGGGCCCCTTTTGCAGCAATTACTGCCATTACTTCTGCACAATATTCTAATTATTCGAGTTTCACCTGTATATATAAAAATCAAATAGTGATGGTCTAGCGTTGAAAGTGAATGAGGAACAATATTCCTAGTATGGTGATAAATATACAAATTGGTGAATAAAATCTATTTATTGTCAATATATAACAGGTGTAATAAATGTGTTCAGATTCAGACTTTATGACGAGTAAACTATAAAGTGTAATACAAAAATCACTGCGCTTGGAGTGAGTGTCTAAATAACTAATTGGACCAGCCGCAACAATGTGTAAGAGTGAGTATACAGAATTCTCAAACTTTTAGAGCTTATAATCGTTAGCAGAATCTCAGCTGTGAGGGGCGGAGACCGATCTTCCTTTGACGCATTTCGTTCATTAACTTTTTCAAAAAGCACTTTTTTTGAAAAAGTTAATGAACGAAAAGCGTCAAAGGAAGATTTGAAGACTCACATGAAGACTCGCTGATACACTGTGCTGTGGTTTCAGTTGGTGAGGGTCCTCTCCGCACACCTTACAGCAGTCCCGGCCAGTAAGAACGATGGTGCTTGCAGTAACTATCACGGATGGCACCGTGCAAAATACGAAATAAAGGAACAGGTCACCAGCACTCGATTTAAATAGATGTGTCCTGTTTAATGGACAATTGTGTCACGATAATCAACAAAGCCGACGTTTCGGGTCCCTTCTTCAAGGCAGTAAAATGTGACATTGTTACAATTTATTTTCACATGCCGAGATACTGATTTTCGGTATTTGCACATGGTTTATGTTTTCCTTTGATAGATTGTTCAACCACACTCATAGAATCTACATTCACATAGACACAGCGCAACTTACTTGCTAAACTATAAAGTGTGTAACATCAAGAATTAACAGTGAATAAAAATGAACCAAACAATTGTAGTCTGTGAAAGACAATTCTGAAAGAATGAATCACAATGTAGCAAGCAAAAAATTCTGTGTCGGTTGTAAACTGATACTTAATAACAGTCCCAAAGTGAAATAGCAGATATCCACAAACTGAAAGGTAGCTTGCAGTGCCAGGCTGCTGTAAACAAAGCTAGCAGGGTCTTGTCCTGTATTAAAAAGGGGATGTATTGCAGGGACAAGTCTATAATTTTGCCACTTTATAGATCATTGGTTCGGCCTCATCTGGAGTACGCGGTCCAGTTCTGGTCACCAGTACTAAGAAAAGATGTACTTGAGTTGGAAAAAGTCCAGCGGAGGGCAACCAAACTAATTAGGGGTATGGAGGACCAGAGCTACGAGACGAGGCTACTAAATTTAAACATGTTCACATTGGAGGTGAGGAGATTAAGGGGGGATATGATATCTGGTCCACACTCCCCCCACATGGAAGACCTCGCTCTCCCCCTGACAAAGAGGGGAGATGTCTTTCTCCCTCAGCGCCGCACATTTTCTCAGCTGTCCTTCAGAGCTACCGCGTTTCCCCGAAAAGAGGACACTGTGTTATATTTTTTTGGGCTCAAAAAAACACACTCGGTCTTATCTTCGGGGAAGGTCTTATTTTTTATTGTTTTAAATGTACAACAATCCACACTTATTCATGTACAAAGATATGGTGATATAGGCAATCAGGGGTGCCGTACCTTTCCAATTAGCAATTTGCTACCCAATCGCTGGCCAGGGTGAGCGAAGCGCGCTTTCACTATCGATTCCTCACAGGCGGAGCGCATTTGGTATCACTCTGCCTGTGACAGGAGGCGGCGCTATAGTGGAGGCATCGGCTTATGCGGCTCTGCTCCCTCGGGTGCCGCCTCGCTTCCTCCAGCGCTGGCACCGCTGATTCTCTCCTGCGGCTCTTCAAGTCCCCACTTATGCCACCACCGGCCCTGGGAATGGTCACAACTAGGTCTTATTTTCGGGGAAACAGGGTAGTAGCGGCTTCTCCCGTGCACGGTTCAGCCGTCCGGAGAGAAAGACGTCTCCTGATGCCGGGTCTCTGTCGGCGGAGAGCGAGGTCTTCCATGGAACTTGAAAATTAATAAATAAGTATTTTGTAAAAAAGAAATTCTGTACTGAATCCGAAATTCCAAAATTTCAGATTCGGATGCTTTCGGATGAATTCGGACATGGTACATTTCTGAAATTATCCACGAATTTCTGAAATTTTGTCAGAATTGCAGATGTCTAGTGCTCACGTCGCTCCTGTTAAACGACAAGAAAAGAACAGCAGCGCATACACATCACAGTGACATTATCTTATAGCTAAGTCCTATATACTATTAGTATTTATCAAAGTATATTCAATACACATCCTATGACTTAATTACATCCTAATGTACAAGAGGCCAGAGCCTGACTCCCAAGAGAGAGGAACTCTGCTCTCACTGCATACAACCCTGTCCTTAGCTGTAGAGAACATGTTCAGCGGGTGTCGCGCATTCCGGCCGGAATATCCTCTGGACACGAAATCCAAGCGACAGATGAAGTAGGTTGCAGTCCCCACCGGGACCATCTTGACCCGTAGTCCTGAAGAACTATGTACACCCTGCCTCAGCCGAAGCAGCAAATTAGTATTCTTATGCTACAATCCTACAAATCCTATGCTATCCGTCTATGCACATAATATGCCTCAATCAGGTAGCAAATAACGAAAGTTCAGGTTCATTGTTCCCAAAAAATAAAAAATGAGTAGGATCGCCAGACAAGAAAAATACAAAAAGAAACAAAAATGTTTCTTCTTGCTTTTGGCCGGTACTAAAGGGTCTCCAACGTATTGTGGTTAGCACTCTCTATTGTCAAAGAGGGCGGGGAGGTACTTAGGGAGTGATCTAGGGCAAAGTTCTTAATCCTCCAAAAAACTAAACATCAGTTCTTAGAAGAAGCATTGGGCGTGAGCAATCCTTACTCCCAGGTACATACTTGCTTGGAGGAAGTTGCACAGTAATCATTCATCAGCATAATTACTGTACATCATCCTCATCGTGCGTCCAGAACAGTAGAGGAATCATTAGACTGGGAGAGACTCTCCTAGGTGACAGAGTAGAGGCCACTAAACACAGGAGTGATCTGTACAGAGTCCTAACTCCTGGGTTCAAAGCTTGGTTAAGTTTCAAAAATATTCATCTAAGTGACTTTTATGTTACATCAGTCAAAAAAAAATGAAAAAAAGAGAAGAAATAGAAAACTTGAAGATTTTCACACAGGTGATCTAAAGAAGAGAGTCCTTCCCTCTGGGTACACATCTTTTTGCACGTTTCAAACATAGTCCAGCAGTCCTGTTACTCCTTACCAGTAGAACCTGGGATCTGGCGAGGTAACTGACCGGTTGTCTTTGTCAATCGTGGTGACAAAGTCCTTGTGGCCTGGTCTTTTAATGACCACCTTATCCTGATGGATGTGTCTCCCATAACTCCAGGTCAGCAGACGCCCATCGAACTTCACATCCGCCCGAGTGCTAAATCCAGGTTTCCTGTTGGGCCTAGGCCCTCCCAGAAATTCCCATATGGCTTCCTTTATCCACTCTTCCCTCCGATCTTCCACCTCCTCTAGCACCCTCTTTGGAGCATAGGGGTATTGGAATCCATATTCCTTTTTTTTTTTCAATACATTTTTTATTCAAAAAAGTTTTGCACAAAAGACATTCATAGCAATGATCAACAGGGTTACAGGAGTTGATCAGGTGTGTGAGTAAAAGGTACACATATAACATAAAACAATGACAATCTTTGAATATAATCTAATTTCCATCTCAATAGGTGTCACGTCTGCAGTTTTTACAATAGTGGATCTCAACTGCGGAGTAATAGGATCAATCAGATACGAATCTCAGGCGTCACTCACAATCTCAACGGTGAGTTTGAGATTCTACCATCACGTGATCAAAGGAAAAACAACACAATTCAACACAGTACTATTGCTTCATAGACTGTGGGTTGGTAGTTGAAACACTAGAATGCAGTGGCTGCGGCAGGGTTAAGAGCGGATACTCAGTAAGTCTAATACACAGTTCATATCAGCCTGCATGCAGGCAGAGGAGAGGTGCTCTCTCACAGATAGGGTACTTGCGATTGGCAGTAGCTGAGTGATGGCTGAGACTCCCAGGTGACTCCAGTATCAGAACTGAGCAGGTCAGTCTTCCAGATGGCAGCAGGGGGATGGGAAGGGTCCGGTTGGTGATAGTCCCATACACAGGTTCGTGAGGAAGCAGGCGTTCAGACAACAATCACAGAACGCCATGCTGCCTCAACCGTGGCCTTAAATAGGGCCAGGAAGTGAGAAGGGATCGCTGATTGG
>NW_017311289.1:7095-7545 GCF_000935625.1 Nanorana parkeri
AAACCGTGTAATCGGAGGACTTGGCTGAGGAAGGTCTGGGCAGTTTCTTTTGATGATGGTAATTTTTTTAAGTGGGGAGAAGTGAGCCATTTTGGTTAGTAGGTCGACAGTAACCATGATGGTGTTGCAACCCTCTGAGCGAGGGAGGTCGACTATAAAATCGACAGAGACAATCTCCCAAGGCCTGGTGGGTGTTTCTAATGACATCAGTAACCCATAGGGAGGCTTTCTATCGGTTTTGGTAGAGGCACAGATATCACAGGTGGAGACATATTCGTGGATTGATTGGGTCATGTTTGGCCACCAGAATTTTCTGCGTACAAGCTCCAACGTTTTGGTGATGCCCGGGTGGCCCGCTAGGGATGTGTCATGCATGAGTCGAATGACAGAAGGTTGCATTCTAGAGGGGTGTAAAGTTTGTCGTTTTTGAAAAGGAATCCTTCGGTTGGT
>NW_017311290.1:0-2501 GCF_000935625.1 Nanorana parkeri
TCCCGCCCAGAGCCGCCTTGATGTAAAAATTACAGCCTATGTTCTAGAAAGTAACCTTAAAAAGAAAAAAACAAAAAACTTTGATCTTTGATCTAACAACCTCTGGATATATGGCAATATTAACGTAACAAATTGTAGATTAACTATAGTGGACATTTCCAGCTACGTTATCTTCGACTGATGTCCCATCAGCTTCTCAACGAGGGCGCCGTGGAGTAGAGGCAGGAAGAGGTTGGGAAGCCCTGCTAGTTGGAGTGGAAGTGGAAGTCATTTGATCGAATCTTGCATTCCGTTTGCCTGGGGTAATTCTCTGCCATGGGGGCGGTTCCGGAACCATTTTGGGTAGTGGGTCCCATCCGGTCAGGGTCGGGCACGTGAGCCTGAGGTCTGAGCAAAAGGCTGGTAGGTCTTCCGGAACTCTCAGGGTGGAGCTCTTGCCATCTCTACGGGCTGTAAGGCTGAACGGGTATCCCCAACGATATAGGATATTGTTATCCCTAAGTAAAGTGAGCAATGGTTGTAGGCATCGGCGTTGCTGTAGGGTATACCACGAGAGATCTTGATATATCTGTATGGGAGCACCATCGAATTCCAGGGACCTCAGAGTACGAGCCTTCCTAAGAATTTCCTCTTTCACTGTGAAGTAGTGGATCCTGCAGATCACCTCTCTTGGAGTTGACGAGGATCCCCTCGGGCGCCGCGCCCTGTGTGCACGGTCCATTTCTATGTTGTGGGAGGAGGGATTGCCCAGTACATTATTGAACAGCGTTTGAAGGGTCTCCTGAAGGTCTTCGACGGCAGTGGCCTCCGGTAAGCCCTTGATCCGTAGGTTGTTACGTCTGCCCCTATTGTCCAAATCCTCTACCCTGCGTTGCAGCTCCCGAATAGCAGAGGATTGATCAACGTATTGAGATTGTATTTTGTATACGTCTTGTTTCGTAGTCTGGAGGTCCTCCTCTACCTCCGTCACCTTCTGAGAGAGATGATGAAAATCATTTTGGAGTAGTTGAATCTCGGATTTACACGTTTCTCTGACTTCATGAATAAGGAGCCGAAAGTCCTTTTTTGTGGGGATATGTTTAATACATTCCCTCCAGGACGTGTAGTCCGTTTCCTCCGCATCTGAGGAAGATTTCTCAAAGGTGGTTTCCGCCATGCGTCGTTTAGTTGAAGCTGCGTAAGCTGAAGATGGAGTTGTATGGGTGTTTGTATGTCTTTTGCCATCTTTGGGCTGTGTGGACTTCATGTGTGCTGTCTCTAGAGGGCGCTGTTCCGCAGTTAATGAGATAAGCTGCTGTGGTATAAGCCCATGGTGAAGGGGCCTAGAGTCCTGGGAGCGCCTCCCACTCGAGTCCCTGGATCGAGGGCGCCTCTGAGGCCTAGGCGTTTCATCTGGAGGGAGAGCCCATGTCTGTAAGGGTGTCGATGGTGGGGGAGTCGGGAGCGGTATGGATGTCCCTGGAGTTGCAGGCATGCCAGGTGGGTCTCCAGCAAGTGCCCCTGCTGCTTGTGTCTTTGACGGACCTACTTGCGTTAGGGAAGGCCAGGCCGCCACCCCCCTCTCCGGTCCCCATATACTCACTCCTTCCTCCGCTTCCCCTTCCATGTCCCGTCGTGTAGTGCCGGGGATAGCCGCATCTACAGTCGGTGACTCCGGGGATCCAGTGGAGCTATATGAAGGGGATGATGAGATCTCTCCCCTCTGATCCGCCCGAAGCTGCATGCAGGCTAGGTGTCCCTCTCAGTCACGAGGCTGTCGGGTTCCCGGCGGCGCCATCTTGCTTGGGGGACGTTCAGCAGCATCGTGGGGGTCAAAAAAAGATTTGATTGACGCTGGCTGCTTGTGCTTTTTCCCCGATGATTGCCCCGACTTGTTAGATTTGCAGGGTCCGTTTTTGCCCATTTTGGAGGCTATTTGTAGGCTGTTAGATCAGTTTTCAAAACGGCTCTGGGCTGAGCCTCCAAGAAGTGCGGCTTGCTCAGGTCGCCATCAAGCCACGCCCCCCCTCTTTTCTACTTTTAACTCTCTACTTTGTCCTCCACCGCCACCACCCACTAACTCACTCTCTGCCCAGGACATTGCCATTCACTTCAAAAACAAAATAAATACAATTCGGGATCAGATCGCCACTGTGCAGTCACCTTCCCCTATTCATGTACCAGACCCTCCATCACACTTGTTACTCTCCTCTTTTGACCCGGTCACCGCAGAGGAGGTTACAAAGCTTCTCTCTGACACCCACCTGACCACTTGCCCCCTGGACCCTGTTCCTTCACCGCTACTTCGGTCACCCTCATACTCTATCCTACACTCTCTTACTCACATTTTCAATCTCTCACTCTTTACTGGAATCTTTCCCTCCCCTCTGAAGCATGCCCTGGTCACCCCAATACCCAAAAAACCCTCAATGGACCCTACCGACCTCAATAATCTCAGACCAATCTCCTTACTCCCATTCACCTCCAAACTCCTAGAACGCCTCATCTACAGCCGCCTAAGT
>NW_017311290.1:2968-6643 GCF_000935625.1 Nanorana parkeri
GCCTTCCACTACACAGGCTATCCCCCCTTCAGTCTATCATGAATGCAGCTGCTAGACTCATCCACCTAACCAACCGCTCAGTGTCTGCAACCCCCCTCTGCCAATCCCTGCACTGGCTTCCAATAGCACAAAGGATAAAATTCAAAATATTAACAATCAGTTACAAAGCTGTCCACAACTCTGCCCCCGGCTATATCTCAAACCTAGTCTCAAAGTATCACCCTAACCGTCAGCTCCGCTCATCCCAAGACCTCCTGCTTTCCAGCTCCTTTGTCAACTCCTCCCATGCTTGCCTCCAGGACTTCTCTAGAGTCTCTCCCATCCTCTGGAATTCTTTACCCCAACCTGTCCATCTGTCGCCAACCTTGACTGCCTTTAGGCGATCCCTAAAGACTCATCTCTTCAGGGAAGCCAATCCCACCTCAACATAACCACTCAACCATCACGTTCTCAAACAATTCATCCCCACGCAGCTCCCTCCTCATGTATCACTTCCCAGTAGCCCCTATCTTAATTTTGGTTGCCCCTGTCTGCCTGACATCTTGTGTACGGGGTTTCTGCTGCCATGAAACCCGGACACAGCATTCAAAACCCGGACTGTCCGGGTGAATCCTGGACAGGTGGCAACCCTATTCTACACACAGACTGTCAGCTGTCCCTAAACTACTCCAACACACACTTACCAGTCACACATTGTGTCTGAATGAAACAATGCATAATAAAAGACTCAATTTTGCACATTTGGCTAAACCCGAACTCTGGAAAAAGCAAATATTGTCGAAGAATAAGAAACACATGTATCCTAACTTAAATCTTGGTGTGCTTTGTGTATATCTTCCAGGTCTGTGCAATGATCTACCGTGAAACGTTGCCTTTGTGTAGGAGCTCCCTGTGATAAAGACTGGTCACTGTTGCTATCTCTCCTTGTGCAGAGTGACTGGTCTTATCTCCCCCTCCTGTAGTTTTCTACAGGCAACCAGTAGTGGGTGGGGCCTGCTGGGTCCCTCTCACAGCTCTGCACAGACAATGTACAGCACGGTGATGATGTCACTGTGTTACTGATGATGTCACTGTCACTGTTAACTTTAGGCAGTTTTCTGTGTGTATTGGTATGCGCAGAAACGCACTAAACATAAAAAATAATGCTTTTCATGCTGCCACTATGTGTGAATGGAGCCTTAAAAGGTAATGACTGTGTTTGTAAAGGCATTGGCTGCACACAAAGCGGAAAATTGTATCATACTTACCAGTAATTTTCCTTTCCTGGTGCCTATGCATGGCAGCATACAAACAATAAGCTCCGCCCCTTATCCCTACCCACAGGACCAGTAAAAATCTATCAAAAAGAGCTAGACTCCCCCTGCATTCTTTTAACTATGCGTCGACAAACAGGGTGGGAAGTATGTTGCCATGGATAGGCACCAGGAAAGGAAAATTACTGGTAAGTATGATACAATTTTCAGTTTTCCTGGTGCCTTCATGGCAGCATACAAAGGATAAATAACAAGCTGACAGGGTGGGCAAAGGCGATACCAAAGAAGACATTGCATCTAGCAAAAGACGCCTGGACAGTCCGTCCCTCAAAATCCACTGCCGGCAGATGGCCCAGAGAAAGCCCATAATGCCCAAACAAGGCATGAGGGGAGGAGGAGCTTGCCGCCCTGCAAATGGGTTCGTTTGGAACCCTGGTCCGCAAAGCCCACGAGGTTGCCACAGCTCACGTTGAATGAGCCAGCACCACATCCGGCGGCCGCCCATATATCAGCCAAAAAGCTCTCTTTTAGACCTGTTTTTTTTTCTACTCACCAGTTCGGTGGTCCCCTACTTCAAAGCGGATGGCTGTTCCTGCAATCGTGGTGAACGGCTCATGCCGAAGGAAGGAAGGAAGCAACTATCAGGCAGGGATCTGCAGTCAAGGCTGCACACATCAGCAGGAAAAACTCCAGAAATACGTGACAGCAAAAGACAAGAGGCAGGCCCAGAAGGCCAAAGGGCCACCTTGCCAGCCACACTCCCCAAAAAATAGTATACAAATTAATTACAGCACAGCGTTGCATGACTAAATAAATGTCAGTCAAAGTACTGCAGTGCTGAATACTGAAAAATGGCCTGGACAGGAAGGGAGTGTAAACACCTGGTGTGCAAGTGGTTAAAGAAAAGGGTACTGTTTGATGAAATCAGCTGCAATGTTCCCAATAAGGAATCAGAACTCCTACGCCGGGCCACGCCTAGCGTAATCGGAACTGCAGCTGTTCCATGGTTCACCATCAAGGTGTGTAAAGGTGCCCATACACCTTACAATTATCTGCAGATTTTCTGTGGTCAGATGGAAAAAGTGCAACAAATTGGCCCAGGTGGAGATTACTCCATCCACACAGTTTAGCATAGATGGAGGAATCTGTTGCACCTTTTCCATCTGACCACAGAAAATCTGCAGATAATTGTAAGGTGTATGGCCAGCTTTAGACCGGATGAGCAAAAACATGTTGTACAACATGCTGCGTTGAGAGTATAGGTCCAGTGTACATAGCATACGGCACAGCGCACAGAGTTCAGCAGTCAGAAGAATGTGGCACACAGCCCAGAGTATGGCTGGCTAGTGCCCCCTTACATCGGTGGTCATTGGAGAAGTTTTCACAGCAATGACCTGCTGCTCAACTGTCAAGTGAGATCTGCACCTGTGCCACAACCTAGCAGACATCGTCACCCCCAAATACCTTGCAAGCCTGCAAAATATCCGTCCCCTCCACTGTAAAATAACAAAAATGGCAATATTGCCTACAACAAAGATGGCGGCCTCAGCCGCGGACCGCGCATGCGCAAGCGCGGCCACGGCGCGGACCCAGTGACGTCACCCGCTCTCCGGTAAAACAGCCGGAAAAAGAGGGGTGCCGCACCTAAGAGGAGCCGGGCAGCTGCAGAGACAGATCCCCACTAGTGATGAGCCGAACACCCCCGTGTTCGGTTCTAACTCGAACTTTCGAACATGGAAAAAGTTCTAACTGGAACTTAGAACTCAATGCAAGTCTATGGGGGTACACAGCCCAATGCCGAGAGAGAGAGAGCCCTGGATGACCCAGGGGAGGCACCACAAGCCGGGAGGTGAGGGCTGAGGGAGGGAAAAAAGCAAAAAAAGACAAAACAAAAACACACTAAAAGATGAAAAAAGAGGCAAAAAAAGGAAAGTAGTCAGAAGCAGATTCCCACCTGGGCTAGTGCGCAGTAGCCCTGTTGTTCACCATCACGCCACCTGTAATCCTAATTAGGATATATGCGGGACAACACGCGCCCCGAAGAACTGCCAGAAGGGACTCCCAGTCCTAAAGGCGCATTGAGCATTCCAGGAACTGGGACTACACCTGGGAGAGGCTGAACCCTGGCGGTACTGCGTCATTTTATGACCCAGAGGTAGGGGCGACATGACTGGTCGCAGGTAGAGACGCGAGGACAAAAAAGAGAATGCAGGTGGAGTCTCTCTCTCTCTTTTTTAATGATTTTTACTGGTCCTCTGTGTAGGGATAAGGGGCGGGGCTTATCGTTTGTATGCTGCCATGAAGGCACCAGGAAAGTGGATTTATGTTCTTTGTGGCTATTAAGGAATGTATTTAAATGAGAATTTTTGTGCTCGGAGTCAGCTTTAACCTCTTGCCGTCCGCCCGTAGTATAAAAACGGAC
>NW_017311291.1:0-7540 GCF_000935625.1 Nanorana parkeri
GAAGGTTCTCGTTCCTCCGGGTCATGTCTGGGAAGGTTCTCACACATCCGGGTCAGCTTTCACCCCTGGGTACTAAGAGAGCTGAGCCAAGTTATATTCAGAAAAGAATTGAGAAGTCTAGCAGAGAACTGGCGACCGCTCAGCTTGACACCCATTGTATGCAAATGCTTCCAGGGAAGGGGCGGGGTTAGATAAGGTGATATGAAAGTTTAGAAGGATCAGTAGGAGACCAATGTCCACCAATAGACGGCTTGGGGCCCGGAGATGGAAGGTCACCGGAGATCTCTATACACCGGGCTCCACTCTGTCTGGGCAACATTTGTCCTTCTCATAGTTCATGTTGTGGGGTGTACAGAGGTCATGTGATCCCGCACCCCTATATTTATCACCATCCAAAGACACCAAAACTTCTCCAACCAGCCGCACGAGACCAACATCCAAATGTACGGAATTCAGATATACCCACCAGAGGATCTCTCCAGCACCACTGACGCGTTTCACCATGTTATGGAAATTTGCTTGGTTAAACGCGGGGGTCAGGGTGTGATGCACAGCGCAGAGATCAGGGTGTGACGCACAGTTCGGGGGTCAGGGTGTGACGCACAGTTCGGGGGGCAGGGTGTGACGCACAGTGCGGGGGTCAGGGTGTGACACACAGCATGGAGGTCAGGGTGTGACGCACAGCGCGGTCAGGGTGTGATGCACAGCGCGGTCAGGGTGTGACGCACAGCGCGGAGGTCAGGGTGTGACGCACAGCGCAGAGGTCAGGGTGTGATGCACAGTAGAGGTCAGCGTGTGACGCATAGTGAGGCCAGGGTTTGACGCACAGTGTGGAGGTCAAGGTGTGAGGCACAGCGTGGAGGTCAGGGTGTAACACACAGTAGAGGTCAGGGTGTGACGCACAGTGAGGAGGTCAGGATGTGATGCACAGCGTGGAAGTCAGGGTGTGACGCACAGCGTGGAGGTCAGGGTGTGACGCACAGCGCGCAGGTCAGGGTTTGACGCACAGCGTGGAGGTCAGGGTGTGACGCACAGCACGGAGGTCAGGGTGTGACGTACAGTGCGCAGGTCAGGGTTTGATGCACAGCGCGGAGGTCGGGGTGTGATGCTATTGCCACCCTGCCCCCCGGCCCAGTCCACCACTGCTGATGATTGAGTGGTTAGCGTTCTGTCCTAATATATTGGTTCTGTCCAATAATTAGGCCGGTTTGGGCTGAGGACACTGGGATTCGGGTTCCAGCGAGGAGAGGAAGCTGATTTATGACGGAGGTCCCCAGTCGGGGTACCAGGCGGTCCGTCACAATTGGTGGCAGCGGTGGGATCTGCTTCCTCTATACGGGCCATCCAGACCACCACCGGGTCCCAGAGCTGGCTACCATGGGAGGAGCATCCTGGGAGTTATTGGCCATGGAGGCGGAGCTCCTGTGGCGAATGCAGCAGGTGCTGGAGCACCTTGATGAACCTGGTCCTGCACAGGTCGAGCGAGGAGGGATAGAGAGGACGACCAGCTATGCATCCCTAATCAGCGTTTCCCCGATGTTGGAGCGGGGGCTGGCGCAGCGTCGGAGGTTCATGGGAGAGGCGGAGGAGAAGTTCAGCAGCCGGGTCCGGAGAAGGTTGGCAATCTACGGACCCAACCCATCTGAGGTAGCAGTCCGGATAACCAATACCGAGGTGGAGGAGCAGATCACCCGTTATCAGGATATGCAGAACGCTTGCTGAGTCCCCTGGTGAGACGCTGGCAACAGGGCAAAGGGTTGCAAGCCTCTGCCCTGCAACGGGTATGTGACGGACCTCCTGATACCCCGACTGGGGGACCTCCGTCAGAAAACAGCTTCCTCTCCGCTGGAACTGGAATTCCAGTGTCCTCAGCCCAAACCTGCCTAATTATTGGACAGAACCAATATATTAGGACAGAACGCTAACCACTCAATCATCAGACAACACCAATGTTGAGGTGGAAACCAAGATCTGCTTTATTGAAGGAAGCGCACAGAGTTTATACCTGACAGGGTCAGATTAGAGTGCAGTGTGGCCCCTCCCCCAGACAGCCGGGGGCCGCATTAGAAGTCTTTTAAGCCCAGACACTCTGTGGGATGAATGTCCTTAATCAGGGAGGAGCTTAATCCCCTCATTGCAAACAATGGCCCCTCCCCCAGACAGCCTGCTGCCTTTAGAAGAATGGTTCCCATCACATAGTGACAAGTTCTCTCTCTAGATGAAATATTACACAGGGAACACACACAGCACACAAAGTTCTCCGGGCTAATAAATCGCTATAGTCCTAGGTCCGTGGTCTGTAGGAAGGAGGCTAGCCCTCAGGCCGTCACAGGGTACACCCCCGGAGATCCAGGGAGAGGAGGCAGCCGACCTCTCTCCTCAGCGGCAGAGGGAGATCCAGGGAGAGGAGGTAGCCGACCTCTCTCCCCAGCAGCAGAGGGAGTTCCAGGGAGTGGAGGTAGCCGACCTCTCTCCCCAGCAGCAGAGGGAGTTCCAGGGAGTGGAGGTAGCTGGCCTCTCTCCCCAGCGGCAGATCCAGGGAGAGGAGGTAGCCGACCTCTCTCCCCAGCGGCAGATGGAGGTCCAGGGAGAGGAGGTAGCCGACCTCTCTCCCCAGCAGCAGATGGAGGTCCAGGGAGAGGAGGTAGCTGACCTCTCTCCCCAGCGGCAGATGGAGGTCCAGGGAGAGGAGGTAGCCGACCTCTCTCCCCAGCAGCAGATGGAGTTCCAGGGAGTGGAGGTAGCCGACCTCTCTCCCCAGCAGCAGATGGAGATCCAGGGAGAGGAAGTAGCCGACCTCTCTCCCCAGCGGCAGAGGGAGTTCCAGTGAGTGGAGGTAGCCGACCTCTCTCTTGTCACTATGTGATGGGAACCATTCTTCTAAAGGCAGAGGGAGATCCAGGGAGAGGAGGTAGCCGACCTCTCTCCCCAGCAGCAGAGGGAGTTCCAGGGAGTGGAGGAAGCCGCCCTCTCTCCCCAGCGGCAGATCCAGGGAGAGGAGGTAGCCGACCTCTCTCCCCAGCGGCAGATGGAGTTCCAGGGAGAAGGGGTAGCCGACCTCTCACCCCAGCGGCAGAGGGAGTTCCAGGGAGTGGAGGTAGCTGACCTCTCTCCCCAGCGGCAGATGGAGATCCAGGGAGAGGAGGTAGCCGACCTCTCTCCCCAGCGGCAGAGGGAGTTCCAGGGAGAGGAGGTAGCCGACCTCTCTCCCCAGCGGCAGAGGGAGTTCCAGGGAGAGGAGGTAGCCGACCTCTCTCCCCAGCGGCAGAGGGAGTTCCAGGGAGAGGAGGTAGCCGACCTCTCTCCCCAGCGGCAGAGGGAGTTCCAGGGAGAGGAGGTAGCCGACCTCTCTCCCCAGCGGCAGAGGGAGTTCCAGGGAGAGGAGGTAGCCGACCTCTCTCCCCAGCGGCAGAGGGAGTTCCAGGGAGAGGAGGTAGCCGACCTCTCTCCCCAGCGGCAGAGGGAGTTCCAGGGAGAGGAGGTAGCCGACCTCTCTCCCCAGCGGCAGAGGGAGTTCCAGGGAGAGGAGGTAGCCGACCTCTCTCCCCAGCGGCAGAGGGAGTTCCAGGGAGAGGAGGTAGCCGACCTCTCTCCCCAGCGGCAGAGGGAGTTCCAGGGAGAGGAGGTAGCCGACCTCTCTCCCCAGCGGCAGAGGGAGTTCCAGGGAGAGGAGGTAGCCGACCTCTCTCCCCAGCGGCAGAGGGAGTTCCAGGGAGAGGAGGTAGCCGACCTCTCTCCCCAGCGGCAGAGGGAGTTCCAGGGAGAGGAGGTAGCCGACCTCTCTCCCCAGCGGCAGAGGGAGTTCCAGGGAGAGGAGGTAGCCGACCTCTCTCCCCAGCGGCAGAGGGAGTTCCAGGGAGAGGAGGTAGCCGACCTCTCTCCCCAGCGGCAGAGGGAGTTCCAGGGAGAGGAGGTAGCCGACCTCTCTCCCCAGCGGCAGAGGGAGTTCCAGGGAGAGGAGGTAGCCGACCTCTCTCCCCAGCGGCAGAGGGAGTTCCAGGGAGAGGAGGTAGCCGACCTCTCTCCCCAGCGGCAGAGGGAGTTCCAGGGAGAGGAGGTAGCCGACCTCTCTCCCCAGCGGCAGAGGGAGTTCCAGGGAGAGGAGGTAGCCGACCTCTCTCCCCAGCGGCAGAGGGAGTTCCAGGGAGAGGAGGTAGCCGACCTCTCTCCCCAGCGGCAGAGGGAGTTCCAGGGAGAGGAGGTAGCCGACCTCTCTCCCCAGCGGCAGATGGAGAGCCAGGGAGAAGGGGTAGCCGACCTCTCTCCCCAGCGCAGAGGGAGTTCCAGGGAGTGGAGGTAGCCGACCTCTCTCCCCAGCGGCAGATGGAGGTCCAGGGAGAAGGGGTAGCCGACCTCTCTCCCCAGCGGCAGATGGAGGTCCAGGGAGAGGAGGGAGCCGACCTCTCCCCCCAGCGGCAGGCCATGGTGCAGGGTGAAGCGGCAGAACTGTGCACTCTCCTGCAGCAGTCAAGCGGACCAGTTGGAAGAGATTTTGGATTTGTCTTGTCCGACTAACACAGGTCCAGACCAGTTGGTGGTCTGGTACCTGGTTAGTCTACTGTTGGGAGGGGAGAAATGTGACGGACTGAACCGTCACTGGGGCTGGGGGAGGAGCCTCCTTCCAACAGACCTCTCTCCCCAGCGCAGAGGGAGTTCCAGGGAGTGGAGGTAGCCGACCTCTCTCCCCAGCGGCAGATGGAGGTCCAGGGAGAAGGGGTAGCCGACCTCTCTCCCCAGCGGCAGATGGAGGTCCAGGGAGAGGAGGTAGCCGACCTCTCTCCCCAGCGGCAGGCCATGGTGCAGGGTGAAGCGGCAGAACTGTGCACTCTCCTGCAGCAGTCAAGCGGACCAGTTGGAAGAGATTTTGGATTTGTCTTGTCCGACTAACACAGGTCCAGACCAGTTGGTGGTCTGGTACCTGGTTAGTCTACTGTTGGGAGGGGAGAAATGTGACGGACTGAACCGTCACTGGGGCTGGGGGAGGAGCCTCCTTCCAACTGACTATGGACTCAGAGCAATGGAGACCCCCTCAGACCTCTTACATGGAACCATTCTCCTAGGATATGTGTGGAGTGAATATACCGCATGTTTCCCCCGACATGACATGTATGTGACCCCGTGTTCAGTATAGGTAGCAGGCTGTCTGGGGGAGGGGCCACACTGCACTCTAATCTGATCCTGTCCGGTATAAACTCTGTGTGCTTCATTTCTTCATCCGGCGGGCTGGGTGTAGTTCTCCTCTTGGCCGAAAGGTGTCGCTGTGACTCCTCCTCCTATGGGTGTAACTTTCCTCCTGGCCGAAAGGAGACGCGGTGACTCAGCCTATGGGTGTAGTTATCCTCCTGGCCGGAAGGTGTCGCCGTGACTCCTCCTCCTATGGGTGTAGTTCTCCTCTTGGCCGAAAGGTGTCGCTGTGACTCCTCCTCCTATGGGTGTAGTTCTCCTCCTGGCCGAAAGGTGTCGCTGTGACTCCTCCTCCAATGGGTGTAGTTCTCCTCCTGGCCGGAAGGTGTCGCTGTGACTCCTCTTCCTATGGGTGTAGTTTTCCTCCTGGCCGGAAGATGTCGCGGTGACTCCTCCTATGGGTGTAGTGCTCTTCCTGGCCGGAAGATGCCACCAATAGACTTTTTTTTTATTACTACAAGTGACGGACCCGGAAGTAGTTTGATTGCTGTGGCGGGAAGCGTGGTGAGTGATAGGAGTTCGCTGTGTAATGATATCGCTTTCCTTTGCTCCGTTTTATTTCCGTTCCGGTCATTTCTCCTCCCCCATCTGTCTGGGCGCACACTGTATGGGGGAGGGGAAGTTATTTGGGGGGATTGTACACACTTACCTGGACCCCCCAACCTCGAATACGGGGCGTGACCAGCGATAAACTTTATTATGGGCGGTTCCGAGGGGCGTGGTTTATACGTAGCTAGTTAGATATCCTCCCCCGGTCTGCTGCCCCTCCCCCATTCCGCTGGTCTCCCCATCCCACTGGTCTTTCTCTCCCCGCATTCGGCTGGTCCCCCTCCCCCATTCCAGTGGTCTTCCCCTCTCCCTGGTCTCCCTTCCCCCTACAGGAGGGGGAGCAGAGCACTGTTACAGGAGGTGCAGCGGGGGAGGAGAGCGCTGTCACAGGAGCGGGGGAGGAGAGTGCTGTCACAGGAGGTGGAGCGGGGGAGGAGAGCGTTGTCACAGGAGGTGGAGCGGGGGAGGAGAGCCCTGTCACAGGAGGCGGAGAGGGGAGGAGAGCGCTGTCACAGGAGGCGGAGCTGGGAAGCAGAGCGCTGTCACAGGAGGCGGAGCGGGGGAGGAGAGCAAGATCTATGGGGGTGACAACCGTTCCCAGACAGAGGAGAGTCCGGTGTAGAGATTTCTTCATCCGGCGGGCTGGGTGTAGTTCTCCTCTTGGCCGAAAGGTGTCGCTGTGACTCCTCCTCCTATGGGTGTAACTTTCCTCCTGGCCGAAAGGAGACGCGGTGACTCAGCCTATGGGTGTAGTTATCCTCCTGGCCGGAAGGTGTCGCCGTGACTCCTCCTCCTATGGGTGTAGTTCTCCTCTTGGCCGAAAGGTGTCGCTGTGACTCCTCCTCCTATGGGTGTAGTTCTCCTCCTGGCCGAAAGGTGTCGCTGTGACTCCTCCTCCAATGGGTGTAGTTCTCCTCCTGGCCGGAAGGTGTCGCTGTGACTCCTCTTCCTATGGGTGTAGTTTTCCTCCTGGCCGGAAGATGTCGCGGTGACTCCTCCTATGGGTGTAGTGCTCTTCCTGGCCGGAAGATGCCACCAATAGACTTTTTTTTTATTACTACAAGTGACGGACCCGGAAGTAGTTTGATTGCTGTGGCGGGAAGCGTGGTGAGTGATAGGAGTTCGCTGTGTAATGATATCGCTTTCCTTTGCTCCGTTTTATTTCCGTTCCGGTCATTTCTCCTCCCCCATCTGTCTGGGCGCACACTGTATGGGGGAGGGGAAGTTATTTGGGGGGATTGTACACACTTACCTGGACCCCCCAACCTCGAATACGGGGCGTGACCAGCGATAAACTTTATTATGGGCGGTTCCGAGGGGCGTGGTTTATACGTAGCTAGTTAGATATCCTCCCCCGGTCTGCTGCCCCTCCCCCATTCCGCTGGTCTCCCCATCCCACTGGTCTTTCTCTCCCCGCATTCGGCTGGTCCCCCTCCCCCATTCCAGTGGTCTTCCCCTCTCCCTGGTCTCCCTTCCCCCTACAGGAGGGGGAGCAGAGCACTGTTACAGGAGGTGCAGTGGGGGAGGAGAGCGCTGTCACAGGAGCGGGGGAGGAGAGTGCTGTCACAGGAGGTGGAGCGGGGGAGGAGAGCGTTGTCACAGGAGGTGGAGCGGGGGAGGAGAGCCCTGTCACAGGAGGCGGAGAGGGGAGGAGAGCGCTGTCACAGGAGGCGGAGCTGGGAAGCAGAGCGCTGTCACAGGAGGCGGAGCGGGGGAGGAGAGCGATGTCACAGGAGGTGCAGCAGGGGAGGAGAGCGCTGTCACAAGAGCGGGGGAGGAGAGCGCTGTTACAGGAGGTGGAGCGGGG
>NW_017311292.1:0-1760 GCF_000935625.1 Nanorana parkeri
GTTGGGCAGGAGGCGGGCACGCAGTGGGGGTCAGAATGGGGAATTACCTGGAATCTGTCCATGGAATTTGGGGACATCAGCTGGCAGGTGGCGTTGATTTGGGTTTCTAGAATACTCAGAATGGTTTCCTGTTCCGTCCCCAGAGAATGTAAGTCCTCCCGCAGACGCATGCTGTCCTCTTCCAGCTTCCGCACATTCTGCCCCATGGTGCTCACCTGCTGAGCCTGTGAAGACAGAGACGTGTCACCGATGTCACGCATGTAGACTGAACGCAGCTTCCATCTAACGTTACACACCGGCCGGATCCTACACAATGTAACGTCAGAGGCCTGAGCAGCCCATTGCATCAGGGGGCGCACAAAACGCACAACCACACATGCGTCACACACACACACAATGCCGAAACATTTGTAATCGCAATAATGTTCTGCGCAAAGTGGCGCATTATGTGACGGAGATGCAGGGGTGACAATATTTTTGGCCATGACTGTATGTACGTATATCTATCTCCGAGCAGTATAGTGAGGTTTAGGCTGGGTTCACACCTAGGCGTATTGAATATGCGCATTTGTCGCACGTTTTTACCGCGATGCGCGGTAACACATTGGAAGCCCATTTTAAACCATCCAAAAAGAGCCCGGAACGCATCAAAAACGCGTCTAAGGTCTGGTTCACACCTCGCCGTATTTAAGCCCGTCCGAACGCGCTACAAAACGGCCCACGCCGTCGCGCGTTTCCATTGGGATACAGCCTGGTAGCCCTCGGAAACGCACGTTTGTGGTGCGTTTTTTACAGCGAACCGCGCGACAAACGCGCATATTCGATACGCCTAGGTGTGAATAGAGCCTAAAAGACACGTGTGTGCGTGTGCAGAAACCTGAGTGGATCTGCTCTGCATTTGGTGTGAACGAGGCCTTAGGATTACAGAATACATATACAGGTAGAAGGAGGAGCCGAGTAGCAGATAACGGGATTGCACAATGCCGCCATTAATCTGGACTCCGCCCCCCCTCAGTCAGAGCCGCGTCTGCAGGGGAAGCTCCCGCTGAGGAGGACCATGGAAGCAGATTCTGCTGGTCATATGGAGTCTATACACACTGATCCAGTCATATTTCATACACACATCAAACCAACATTTGTTGCCTTCCATGTGCGCCTCATATGTGACATGTGTGTGGTGTGTCAATGCGCTGCCCGGGGTGCCCTATGATGAGCTCACACTCCCTCACGCATCCTAATGGAACCCGCTACACGCCCCCTCAATGTGTGACTGCAGGCGCATTGTGCACACTACCACCTCAATACAACACATCCACACACATGACACACATATGACACACGTGGCTAGTCGAGAAGAGAAGAAGATGCGCTGTGCTTCATGACTGCAATTATTCGATAGGACTGAAGCTCCCCCAGCTGGCCGATGTGAGAAGTTCACCACCGCTGTATAACCCCCACAAATCTCACAATGGTACCCAAAGCGACCAATCAGGTTTCATCGTCCGACACGTCAGTATGGAGTATGTGGAGGAAAGGCCGAAAGCAGGCCCCGGAATCCAGAGACTTGCTGTGCTCGTCATGATATCCCCTTCTCTGACCCGAGACACACTGTAGCCTATCCCGGGAGTCAGCAACCCATCGATTGGAGGTTGTATATCGGGGGGCCTCTACATGTGTGCAGCCTGATCCTCAAAACACGGAGGCAGCCTGGACAGGGGATATAGGAGAGGAGAACATAGCTCACCCGGAATCCGGCCTCC
>NW_017311293.1:0-7538 GCF_000935625.1 Nanorana parkeri
ATACTTATAGGAGGACAAAGAAGGATGAACGGCAAGCTAGATAATTTTAAGCTGGTCATACACCTATAGATTGTCTGCAGATTTTCTAATCGTCAGATGGAAAGATCCAGCAGGACAGACTAGCAATCTGAAGCTTGGTCCAGGGATAGATTGCTCCATCCACAGTTTGCGTAGATGGAGGACTCAGTTGCACTTTTTCCATCTGACCATAGCAAATCTGCAGGTCTATGGCCAGCTTTATGCAATTGTGTTTCAATAGCGAGCAGAAATGCACCTCTGGCATCCTCCATGCAAACCCACTGATTAAAGAAACCAAGTGTGAGGCCACCAGGAAGATCAAAAGTCTTCTGCAGGCTAAGCAACCACTGATTACTAACCTCCCAGCACCTTAACACTTTCTGCAACAAGACAAGCGTATGCATAGAATGATTACCCAGGAAGAAACTGAAATGGATTCAGATCAATCGTCTGATGAGTATCTGCTCCCGTCCTAATTTGTCATACAGTGTACCGCAAGAATCACACAGACACAAGGTCTATGACGCTTCTGTTTTATTATGCTAAGGCACATAGGTTTTTATGGGCAGGCCGCTAGTGCTGTGTGCCAAGGTCATATGAGCGTAGCGTCATAAGCTTCTGATTGTTCATGTCCAAGATAAGGTAAACTTCCTTCAGGATCCAAACATTGTCATCTTGGGTGTAGTCCCGAGAGGAGGCGCCATCTTAGTTTCATAAGCTTCACACGATGGGAGGGGGTGCAGATAGAGGAGGTCATTTTTATCAAGGAATGTAGAAAGAGTAGATATATATATATATATATGTTAAAACAAATGGTCATTTTACTTGATTTCCATTACAAAACGAGTAAAGGTCCATGTTCACTCAGCTCCCACTACAGGAAAAAAAAAAGAAAAGGATAGACAAGAAATAAAGTCTCCTGGCTCCCCTAATTACAGCAATTTAAATGTATTTAACCCCTTTGACAAGCCCTGCACCAGGATGATTAACTCCCAACAGCAAACTTCTATGCAAGCAGAGGCTGAACCTGGTTGCACGAGTTGCAGGGAGCATCCACATCTAGAATGGTGGCCTGATGTGGAGACATTAAAAAACAGACGCTATTGGGTACACGTAACTTATTTGGTTAGTAGGGGTGGGCCCAATAGGTCTAGCAGGCATGGCCCCATGGTTATGTTGACAGGCAGAATACTGATGCCGATATCCAGTTGGTGGAGATACATTTGTTTCAACACCAGTGCAAATATAGAATAAGCTGACTAGAAGCCAAGTTTCATTTGCTTGTTCCTACACTAAACTATATATTTTTACATTCATTTTTATTATTTGTATACAAGCATTTAAAAAAAAAAAAAAACAACCTCCCTTCATCTGGTTGCTTCCTAATACTTTTACCAATGCCGCTTTTACGGGCTACTTACAATGTAGATACAAAATTTGGGAAAAGCTTGTTTCAACACTAGTAGCAAGATATACACTCCCTTTGAGCCAATATAAACCAGTTTAATTTGCCTGTTCCCGTATTCCCTATTCACACATGTATTATTTATCTATAAGTCAAAGAACTGACGGTACCAAAGTACCAATGCCACTTTGATACCGATTTGAAGCAATACAAAACACGCTGATTAAAACAGAGGTTGCTTTACTAAAGGGAAAACGACTGTTGCCTTCCACAAGTGAGATTTGCCACAGCTTATTGCGTGATGTGATGTTCTGTTGGTCATACACAATACTTTCCCGATATACTTTAAAAGATACATTTCACTTTACTTACTAAGTAAAGGCATAATTCTCTTGCAAAGTAAAACACACTGTTGCTGTTTAGTGAATAAACCATATAATAATTTCCAGGGTTTTATTGCCACATGAATGTATTTCATAAACTCATTCAATAGCCATGAGGTTAGAGTAGGTTAGGGGAAGGCAAGAAGCAGACCTATTATAATCTTAAGCAGTATTCTAAAGCCATGTTCCGAATTTTTTAACATCCTTCCATTTGGTTGCTAAATATTCTTACCAACTCCACATTTATAGGCTACAATACCGTTTAGCGCAGGGTTAGCAAACCTCCGGCCGTCTAGCTGTGGTGAAACTACAAATCCTATGATGCATCTCTTCGGGAGTCATGTTTGTGGCTGAGAGAATCTTGCAATGCCTCATGGGATTTGTAGTTCCACCACAACTGGAAGGCCAGAGGTTTGCTACCCCTGGTTTAGCAGGTTTACAACACTAGCAGAAAATGCATAAAATACTCTAAAGGGAGATAATGCTGTGGTGCAGTTGCTGTACTGTAAATTAGAGCTTGCGCAACAGCTTGCTAAAGCTGCCAAAACAATAAAAACATACATTCAAACATGTTAACACCCACTTGAGGGATTCAGGTGAGATTGCAGAGGCCTGAAAAGATACCTCTAGACCAGTGGTTCTCAACCTTTCTAGGGCAGGGACCCCTTGGTAACATTTGCCAAGTTGTAATGACCCCCAACAGTAAAATTTAGGGATGACATGGCTGCTGCAGCGACATCTGGCGGCATGGTGAGAGAACTGACACTGCTGCACTAGGAGAGGGCTGAGGAGGATTCTCACCTAGCACAGCAGAAATCACACACCGACCCACAGCTTGAGAACCACTGCTTAAAAGGAGACAATGAATCCCAGAGGAATACAATTGCAGCAATAGTCCATTATTACTATAATGGACTATTGCTGGGATGTGTGGTCCTCTGTAGCTGGTGTTATTCTGCGTTGCGCTGTATAATGTACTATTCCAGGGAGTTGTAGTCCTCTATAGCTGCTGGTATTCTGTATTGCGCTGTATATAATGTATTATTGCTGGGATCTGATGTATTCCTCTATAAATGGTGTTATTCTCCATTGCGCCTTATAATGTATTATTGCTGGGATTTGTAGTCCTATATAGCTGGTGGTATTCTGCATTGCGCTGTATAATGATTATATGGTGCAATGCAGAATACCACCAGCTATATAGGAATACAACAAATGCCAGCAATAGTACATTATACATACAGTGTATAATGTATTGTTGGGATTTGTAGTCCTCTATAGCTGATGGTACATATACAGCACAATGTACCATCAGCTATAGAGCACTACAAATACCACTACCCCAGCAATACATTAATGTAGCACCATGTGGGGGGTGGGTGGGAGTGCAGGCTTACCTGAGCAGATTGTGAGACTGTGGATGATTTTCTGACTTACGGCGGCCCACGGCACTGATGTCTGAAACAAAAAAAACGGAGCAGAGAAATGTTTACTCTGCTTGTTCGAGGAGAGTAAACCTTTCCGGGAGAAAGTGTTTCTCTCCCGGGCAGCCGGGAGCCACTGGGCGACCCCTGGCAAATCGTAATTCGACCCCCGACAGGGTCGCGACCCACAGGTTGTTTCTTCCCCCATATCCTAGCAATCACTAAAAAGGACTGCATGTGGAAAGGTGTGATTGAAATATGTCTTCAAGATATATTTTGGGTATATGTGTTTGTATGCTTGTGTTAATAGAAAATTTATTTGGCTAAAATTTACCTCATTCTTATGCCAACTAGGTTACTATTTATAAAATTCGACCAGTTGGGCCTCCGATAAGCCATTTCCAGGGATATGCTGACTGTGCACAATAGGACAGCTGTGGTTAGTTTTGTCAAGAGAAACCTTTTTTACTAAACTAGATAAAAAGGAATGTTAAGGGTAGCCTCAGACCAATCAAAATTACGCTCAGTGTTTGTGAAAGGCTGTAAACTGTATATGAATTCAGAGGTTAAGTGCCTGAGGCAATCACAGATATGGAGATACACAGATTAGACATATGGTGGGTGGATGTTGTTTGTTTCTTCATAGAGCCTTTTTTTCATCTAAGGTCTACACCTCGAAAGGGGCTCAATTTATTTTTATTAAATATGTGCCTCTGGTGGCTGAGCAGCAGTGCCATTGGTTGCTTGGGTGTAGGTGTTATTACCATAGCAATTTTGAAAAGGCACCAGCATCTTAGCAACCAAATGATGCTGGGGGCTACACACCACTGAAAGCAAAGAAATTGGTGGCGCAAATGCATGATTGGTTGTAATGGTGCAGCCACCTGCACTACAGCAGCCAATTAAGTTATGCACTACAGTTGCATGGCTTGCTATGACACAGATGGCCTGGGGATCACTTAGTCTGGATGTTTGCCAGTCCAGAATTTCTGCCTGGGATTGGCAAATGCCCAAGCAAATTGCACCTCTGCTAGTTCACTAATCCCTACTCAGGATTTGGAAATGAATAGAACATCGAAACACAGGTAAGCTAGTGGATAAGGCAATGAATTACAGGCTTAGGTCAACCTCTACGCAGAAATGAGCACCATAGAACAAACACTGTTCAGTCTTTGGTGCATGCATAAGTAGTATCTCAATAGAGGTGAAAAAAGGTTTTCTAGGTATGTGCTCCAAGCTGCACCGGGAGCAGAGGGCAAGGAGACCAAGTCAGATCTAATTCAACCTTTCCAGGGATGACTGAGCATATGACCCCCAATCCAGCAAGGACCGAGATGGAGGAACGGACGGGGAGCGGGATGGGCACAGCTGGCTCTGCCTTAGAATAGGCAGAGCCAGCTGTCAATCCCGCAGCTAGGTGGATCTCGACAGCAATGTCGGGATCCACCCCGGCTGCGGAGTCTCAGTATAGCGCGAGCTGTACCTTGCGGTATACTGAGCTTTGGGTCACAGGAGAACGCTAGTTAGTGTTCTCCCGTGACCCATAGGAGAACTAGGGGGAAAAGCCCTGACCCCATAGTTCCCCTTTAATACCACTCTGCAAGCTGTCATGCTGCTAAAACACAATTAGAAGGGGTCAAAACTGGGAATAAGCACATTGATGTGAGGAGTCATCTGCTGGGGGAGACTCAGGAGCAAGCTTTAATCTAGAAGCGATGTTTCTCATCAAAAGAGATGACTACAGATGCACTCGCAGCACCATTGCTGGGGGATCATCCCAGTTTCCTTCAAGAGGGGCTAAATATAGCACTGGGGAATGGGTGTTCGAGATACAAAAGCTTATGCTGATGTAGATTTGTCTTTTGGGCACTAGATGGCGCTTTGGTGCAAATCCTAGTTGTCTATATGCATGCTTTTGTCTGTGAGGTGTGTTTGCTGTTTGCTTAATTCCTGTATTCTGAAAAAATGTCCTGCTATGCAAATCAAACATTAAATATTCCTCAACATCTCAGTGCTTTATCTAAACACAACAGGCAATAGCAGAACTCTGAACAAAACTGAATGGCTTAACTCAAGCTATAAGTTAAGACAAATGCTCATAACTCAGTGTAGCAATACATTCAGAAAATGCAAGATTCCATATATCTCCCTTCAAAATGTAGGCACATACCAAATCCATTCCAGGAGGACCACTGTAAAAACATTCCTGGAGTTATCATTTCTTGCCACTTGTCATGAAAAGGAACAAATTAAACCATGTTCACTTATCCCAAAATCTGTAGTTGCAATAGAGTGAAACCTATCATTGGCTTAATTTAGGGCGGTCATTGACAACCTAAAAATGCTTGCTGCGTGGCTGTTAAGCAAAACCAATGGGCTCAACGGAGGGAATTTTATCATTGCAATTGCGGATGTTTGGATTTTCATGGAATATATTTGATGCCTTTCGCACCAGATGTTAGTAGTGTAGTGTAATGTGCATAAATTAAGTAGACTCCAGCAAAGACTACTTGCAACTCCATGCAACAAGCTCAACTGTCGCTTCTTGAAGTGGTCATGGAGACCATTTGCGATTGTTTTGTTAGGTGATGTGCCAGTTTCAGACAGTCACAGGACAAGCACAGATTTAAACAGTTGCAAACTTTTGCAAAACAAACACAAAACATGTTCAGTCTGGAAAATATCAGAAGCTCTGGCAACAAGAGCACATGCTAAAAAAGGAACAGCTAAACAAATTTTTCCATATAAGAAAAATGGGATCGGGCCAGTTTCTAGAATATTGCACAATCCAAAATGGCTGCCAAACCATGTGACCAATAGAGCTATAATGAACACCATGTGGCAACAGAGCAAAGCATAAGCTCACACAGCAAGTTGTACATCTGTAGCTTTAGCGGTTCTGGAGATGCAGGTTTCTGAATATTTGCAAAACTAGTCTTACAAACCAAGATGGCTGCCACATCATGTGACCTATGACCTTTATATTGCAATAAGCTCTGCAGTGGCCAAGGTGGCCAAGAAGTAGAGCCGGTTATAGCACATGAGAAGATATTGTAGTTAGAGAGAGAAATAGCAGGACATGATTTCATGAATTATAAAAAAAAATCAAATTCAAAATGGCCGCCGATCTTGGTGACCTCTGGATGCCATATTGTTTTCGGCATTTATGATGTTGAGTTATCATATGTATAACGTGTAACATGTTGGACCTTGACCATGGCAAACCTGTACGCTAACCACTAGACTATTGACTCTGAACCTTTAACCATTATTTTTTTTTCCTAATGTCATTTTGCTGCAACGAAATTCGTCCAATAACGAATTTCGGATTCGTTTGCATTCGTCTTAGCTGTAATTCGGAATTTGGATGCATCCGAATCTCCGAATTTCCGAAAATTCGTCCGAAACGAATTGCACATGTCTAACATCAACCACAGTAGAATCTGAGCCATGCACTTGTACAATAACCAGCATTTTCTGCATTGGGCTACTACACGTTGCGTTTATTCAATATGCCCCCCCACCACCCATGACCCAATTAAAGCATTAAAACCCAACTAAAAATTATTTCGATTTGTGACTAAGCAAAGAGAGAAAAAAAGTATCGCAGGACAGCACAATATTAAGCCAAAGTAAATGTCTTAATTTACAATATTCTAGGTATAAAACTGTTACAATCTAAACACTTGTTTTACCAGCTGTGCAGTGAGGGTTTACCTGTTAAGCTTTCCATACAGATTTTCTGTGGTCAGATGGAAAAGGTGGAACAGATTCCTCCATCTACATGTAATCTCCACCTGGGCCAGGCTTCAGTATCTTGTTTGTCGTTCCCGCTGGCACCCAAAATACCTGAACAGTCTGATTGGATGCAGGCATTGTTCAGGTGTTTTGAGAGCCAGCGGGGCCGACTAGCAAGATACTGAAGCTTGGCCCCATGGGAGATTGTTCCATCCACGCAGTTTAGCGTAGATGGAGGAATCTGTTGAACCTTTTCCATCTGACCAGAGAAAATCTGTAAATAATTGTAAGGTGTATTGGCCAGCTTTAGAATATAAGCCATTTATGTATTACATCATTAATGGTAATCCTAAAGAATGAATAGTAACAACCAAAATAAGTACATCACATTTTTGCAAAGATATGTTTAAAAACAAAAAACAACAAGGATTTGGGAACTCCATGCGCTCATGTGTAGGCAAAAGGCCATTTCAAGGCAGCACACACTGCTCACACCTGTAGGCCACAGATGGGACACACACATACACTATCTCAGGGGCGTATCTGCCGCGAGGCAAACAAGGCGTTTGC
>NW_017311294.1:0-282 GCF_000935625.1 Nanorana parkeri
ACCAAAAATATAACTTCTCAAGGCAGTGGATAATATCTATCTGCAAGTATTGAACAATAACTAACCTGGACCCTAAGGCCCGTATTACGCCAATTAGTATAGATTAAAGCCATGTGTAGGATAACATTAACTAGAACAAACCTATCTGTGAGGACCGATAGAAACATTTACCACACTGGGTAACCTAATCACATGGTCAGGTTATAGAATAGTACAAAGAGAGAAAAAGGTGCATAATCTGTGCTGTGGCCTCATCCGGGATTGAGAGGTGGAGAGGATCTG
>NW_017311294.1:2040-2251 GCF_000935625.1 Nanorana parkeri
TGTTATAAAACATTGTCTGCATGTCATCCTCCGTGTTCTCCACCTCCTCAGCCATTTTAAACATCCGAGTGGTGATATTCTCGGATATAAACTGCACATTCGGAACCACTGCTATTCTAGTGAACAGCAGCAATAACACAACTATAAGTTGTGGATACATTCTGTGGAGTGAAGATAGACGTGATTATTAATGTTACTTTACACCATGTGA
>NW_017311294.1:6729-7679 GCF_000935625.1 Nanorana parkeri
GTCCCGAGGTTACACAGGTTGAGAACCACTGCTCTAGAGGACCTCAAACTATGTACACTCCTTGCAGGTGGAGCGCTTCATCCTCCAGGAGTATTGAGGTAATTGAACTCTTCTTTTGTAGTGCTGGCAGTGCGGAAAACGAAGCTACTGGTAACAGTTCAAAACCTTGATTTGCCGGTTCTGGTGTTTTTGGAGGACCTTTTTTTTTCCCTGCAGAATATAATGGGACATGAGAACAAATGTTCACAACTAGAACTGTTTAGACCTATCAATACATATAGACAAAAACATTTTCTTGTAGGTCTAAAATAATGACTTACCTCGCTTGCGCAAGGCCCTTATCTTTTGTATGGCGCCTGTTCCAGCCGAGATTCATGGTAAGAGAGAAAATGCCTGCCATCTGTGTGTTATGAGCTCCTGAGTCCTACAGCCTGTGAGTCCTAAGCCCGGAACCCTCAACAACACCCACTCATGACCCCTGTATTGCGAGAGATACCAACTCTTGACCCCAGTACTCTGTGCAGGGCAAACCTATCCGCTGCTCTATACACAATATTGTTTTACTTTCATACTCCTGACTACTGCACTCTGTATGCTGGGCTTCATGTAACATACTTCTGACTACTGAACTCTGAGTACATTATATATGGTACAATTTGTCTACAGCCCCCATTCAGATCACCATGACTGCTTAGGGTGCACATAAGGTATTCTACCTGATTGATTTAAAGAAAGGAAACATTATCTGAATTTTGTGGATTTTTATTAGGATAAATTAGTTGACACAGGCCCTTTAGGCCCTCAGATTGGAGCTTTTAATGCAGTTCTAAGGAAGAACCTCAATGATGGCACTGTCCTCGGCCATTGGTGAGGCCCTCTTATCCAAAGGTGAAGTGATGGCACAGCTCCGTGGGTACACAGATATGATGGCGCTGTCTTCTTCCATCATT
>NW_017311294.1:9115-9562 GCF_000935625.1 Nanorana parkeri
AAATAAAAACAAGAAAACAAGAAAGAAAAGTCAGTCAGCTCTGTTTGGTCCAACAATTGTTCCCTTCAAAAAAGATACCAGGTCAAAATGAAACAAAATGTTCAAGCCACCTTCAGCTCCCACAAAATTGTCTACCCACACACTCCCTCAAGACGTAGTCCATAACCAGGTGGTAAGGTTGTTTCACAACTCAAGGGGGGCCCAAAGTGGAAGGGAAATTTCATGTACCAGGTATACATGGAATACGTTTAACCATCAGAAGGAAACCTCTATAGGACATCAAACCATGCACACTCTTTGTAGCCTAGGTCCTCAAGGGCCTAGATATAGTCCATAACAAGCTAGTATGGTTGTTTCGCAACTCAATGTGGGCCCAATGTAGAAGGGAAATTTTATGTACCAGGTATACATAGAATGTGTCCAACCATCAGAAGGAGACCTCTAGAG
>NW_017311295.1:0-453 GCF_000935625.1 Nanorana parkeri
TAAATGCTATAGCCGACAATGAACGAGAGAAAATCAAACCACCTATGGACAGCCTTATGCTGCAAATACCTTTTTTGTTAGAGAAATTGTTAAATGTGTAAACAGATAAAAAAACTTATTCACCTAAGACATTAATTACTATTCAAGTGAGAGATACATATACCCACACCCAGCACTGCCATATGATGCACTAAACAAAGACCCCAAAAGTGCAAGTACATAGGATGTATAAGTTTGCCAGGAGATCCAGATTCAAAACTATTCCCACTTTTCATCTCTGCCAAGGATCCCTGCACTGAGCAAGGTGGAAGATACCATCCCCCACCATTCTTCTGAACAAGTGGGGGATGGTGGAAGATACCATCCCCCACTTGTTCTTCTGTCCTGGCTTAATATTCTCATAGAATGACTTTATATTTTTTTCATTATCACTAATTACAAAGCTGACCACAC
>NW_017311295.1:1919-2860 GCF_000935625.1 Nanorana parkeri
GTGGGAGAGGATGGGTCCCAGCAGTTCTGGTCCAGCGGCGGGGGAGGCTAGGCCCAAACAGTTGCCGGTTATGGAGCTTTGTGTTCAGGGACCCCGAAGAGCACACCTGAGACCCTGCAGAGCCCACCATATAGTCTCATATAAGCTGTGCAGGATCTATGGTGTGCTCTGCAGGGTCACTCTCAGGTGGGCTGCGTGCGGTCCAGGGTATGTGTGGGGTCTCAGGTGGGCTCTGCGGGGTCTCAGGTGGGCTCTGCGGGGTCTCAGATGGGCTCTGTCAGGTCTCAGGGGATCCTGAGTACAGTGCGTTACTAAATTCAAATTCCAGAGTATTACTAAGTCCAGAATCCAGTGTGTTAGTAAGTCCTGAGCCCAGAGCGTTACTAAGTCCAGAATCCAGTGCATTACTAAGTCAGAAGTACAGTGAATTACTAAGTCCATATTCCAGTGCATTACTAAGTCCAGAGCATTACTAAGTCCAGAGTCCAGTGCATTACTAAGTCAGAAGTCCAGTGCATTATTAAGTCCAGAGTCCAGTATGTTACAAAGTCCTGAGTCCAGTGTGTTACTAAGTCCATATTCCAGTGCATTACTAAGTATAGATTCCAGTGCATTACTAAGTCCAGAGTCCAGTGCGTTACTAAGTGCAGAGTCCAGTGCATTACTAAGTCCAGAGTCCAGTGTGTTACAAAGTCCAGAGTCCAGTGCATTACTAAGTCCTTAGTTCAGTGTATTACTAAGTCAGAAGTCCAGTGCATTAATAAGTCTAGAGTCCAGTGTGTTACTAAGTCCATATTCCAGTGTGTTGCTAAGTATAGAGTCCAGTGCGTTACTAAGTCCTGAGTCCAGTGTGTTACTAAGTCCAGAGTCCAGTGCGTTACTAAGTCCAGAGTCCACTGCATTACTAAGTCAGAAGTCCAGTGCATTACTAAGTCCAGAGT
>NW_017311295.1:7141-7522 GCF_000935625.1 Nanorana parkeri
TCAATGGCCTTCTTTTACCCTCTTCCCTCTAATCCCCAATACTCTCATTAACCCCACTGGGAGAGCCATTTTATTTAATATAAACTTTCTGAAAGCCAATCATTGACTATCACTTAGAAAGATATGAAATCAAGTTACCCTCTTTTTTAAGAGACTCCGCACAACTTTTATCACTCATAGAATGGCAAAGCACGTATCAGTAGATTACTTTTGATGTGACATCCCTATATACCAACATATCTCACCCATACTGTTCAAAGACAATCTCCAGTTATCTATACACAGGCCCCCCATGCCTGAAAAACAAGCTTCCTTCATTATTGAAAGCATAATTTTATACTGACCCACAACACCGTCATATTTGACAGTAAACACTACATT
>NW_017311296.1:0-1463 GCF_000935625.1 Nanorana parkeri
ACGTGATATCGTCCCTTATATGCACATTTAGATTATTATTTTTACTTCCAGATTGTTCTTAATTCCTTTAACATTCTCATACATGCTTAATTAAATACTTAACTGTGTTTTACTTGCCTTAAAGTACAGAAGGAAGTTGGAGTGTGCCATATTGGTTTGGTTTGGTATTGGTTTGGCATTTATCAATAATTGTTTTAGATTTTAAACACTTTAAATGCAAGAAACATAATCCTGCTCCCAACAGATTTCCAGGAATCTCTTAGGGACATAACCTCTTAATGGATGGTAATGTTCATCACTGTTGTTTTCTAGTGTTGTTGTGCTTTGGGTTTTTTTTTATTATTAAATGAAATGCTTATACTGCGTTTGTGTGTATGTATTTATGACAATAATACTATATGTCATTGTCTGGCCTTGTTTATAAAAGAGAGCAGTTATAGCTCTTTCTCTTCTTTATAAACCCTTCTACTCTGCAGAGCTATGCAGGAGATCGACCAATACACTTGGACTGTTCACATCCTCAGGCTGTCCATTCTCATACCTAATGTGTGCTAGTATCTTGGTACTTTCTAATCCAACATAGAGCCATGCACATTTTAAAAAAGAAACTGCTTTAAAACATTTTTGGTTTTCGTTTTGTTAATTTTGGAACATTTTCTCATCATAAGTATGGCTACAATGTCACATTCATCAGTCCAAATGTTACATTTAGGAAGGAGTTACATTTAAATAAACACACAGACCCATTGACAAAGTCTTTTAACTGGAAAAAAAAACATATGTTTTATTAATAACAGATTCCTGGCTCTGTGGGAATGTAATCACATCACGGGGCATCCACGGTGACATGGCGTCTTTGACCCTTTTTGGGCCAGTAAATATCAATGATGTTCATGTTTGGCTAATTTCAAAATGGATCTGCCAGATGCAATGACGTTCCGTGCCTTCTGTGCTGGGTGAGGCATTCCCCAGCCTGCCGAAGCTCCGCCCCATCCCCAGCCAAAGCTCCGCCCATCCTGCCAAAGCCCCACCCCCCAGCTCAATAACCAAGCTGTGTGGGGAGGAGGAAGGGAGGAGCCTTCCTGTCCCTCACTTGCTTGTCACTGGTGAGTCACTGCTGAGGCAATCGAGATCGATGGCCTCAGTGGTGTTTTTTTTCTTTGTTTTGATTGGACAGCTTGGACCAATGGTGCTTTGCCCTTGGTCCAAGCCATCCACAGAGCTCACGCCTCTAACACAGAGTAGAGGCAGTGACCGCTCTTGCCTCACCAAGTTAGGTTACACAAGCGGTGGGGAAGCTCGCTGCTGTGTAACCTAACTACCTGTCAAAAGTCGGATGCAGTGCTGCCTGTAATTAATCCGTCCATGTCAGGTTACACAGAGGAGGAGAGGCTTTCCCTGCTGTGTAACCTGTAACAAGCTGATCTAAATGGAGAAAAAGCTGTCAGCTTCAGACTTGAAGC
>NW_017311296.1:5079-6429 GCF_000935625.1 Nanorana parkeri
GAAATGCTGGATAAACAAGTCTGATCTATGAAGGCCCCACCTCACATCTTATAAGACTTAAAGGACCTGCTACTGACAGCTTATTGCCAGATCCCACAGCATACCTTCATAGGTCTAGCAGAGTCCATGCCTGGCAGGTCACAACGGTTTTGGCGGCAAGAGGGAAACCTATTCAATATTAGTCAAAATGTCATGTTTGTTTTAACTGGGGGGCTTTTGTATGTGAGACAATGAGCATGCAGTGGGTTTGTTTAAGAATAGCTCATCACAAGCAGGGCTTTTCACATAACCACATTACTGATAAAAGGTAGTGTGGTGGATTGGTGCAGTGCAGTTATGTCTGGATGAAACACTAAGCAGACTAGCTGTGCCCCCTGTATGCATCTCATGGTTTATTTTTAACCTCTAACTGGGGAAAACCTTTAGAGGTGTATTAGATTAAAGCTGAACTGTAGTTCTGCTGCTCTTGTCAGAATGTGTAAAATCAATAAAATAAAATATTTCAGTCAGTTCTTGGCTATTTAAGCAACTTTTATGCAGTAAATCTGCATTAGTCTGAAGAGTGCAATGCAATTTTCACAGCATGCAGGTATTTATCAGTGTCTTAAAGTGTGTTAAGGCGAAATAACAAACAATATATACAGTACATGTCTGAAACACAGGGACATTTGCTTGTGGCTTTCCCTGTAAAGACCCTGCAAATACAGGAAAATATCTGTTGATGTGCCTGACTTAACTTGTAGTCCTAAGATAAGAACTTGAAGGGCTAGACATACTCCTTGAGATAACACAGTCCAAGAGCACAGGGTACAAGACAGTTCTGAATTTTTAACAAGATCAACAGGGTTTTTTCCACTTATAAAACATAGCAAAGTGCTTTTGTTGGTATATTTAACATAAATAAATGGAGTAAATAAGAGATGTTCATAAAGTTCATATTAAGGGTTTACATACACTTCCCTGACACATTTCCATCTCTGTGTGCCATGCCCCACCTTTCCCCTCAAGTATTAAAGTTTTTCATGACACTTGTAGTTATAAATAGAGGTACCCATGTTACACACATACCTACTCTGCAATTTACATTTGCTTGGAAGGATGTCAGACTTTTGAGATGCAATAGCAATGACAGAACATCAACATATTTCATTGGTTAGATTGTGAGAACAGGTTTCACCAGACATTCCTGATCACAGTAATAACAAAGTCCAGAGATGGTCAGCGCAGGGTATGTTTAAAATAATAAACTCTATCCAGTGGGCATCTTACAAATATTACCTTTTATTATTACATTTACCCACTGCAGATACTTTTTAGGTCTCTGTACATAAGTGGAAGTACAAAAAATGA
>NW_017311296.1:6615-7517 GCF_000935625.1 Nanorana parkeri
ATATATAGTGCAATATAAATGGGTAAGCCGTATTAGTCCATATATATATGTTTGCTATATATCATTTCATTTTTTGTACTTCCACTTATGTACAGAGACCTAAAAAGTATCTGCAGTGGGTAAATGTAATAATAAAAGGTAATATTTGTAAGATGCCCACTGGATAGAGTTTATTATTTTAAACATACCCTGCGCTGACCATCTCTGGACTTTGTTATTACTGTGATCAGGAATGTCTGGTGAAACCTGTTCTCACAATCTAACCAATGAAATATGTTGATGTTCTGACATTGCTATTGCATCTCAAAAGTCTGACATCCTTCCAAGCAAATGTAAATTGCAGAGTAGGTATGTGTGTAACATGGGTACCTCTATTTATAACTACAAGTGTCATGAAAAACTTTAATACTTGAGGGGAAAGGTGGGGCATGGCACACAGAGATGGAAATGTGTCAGGGAAGTGTATGTAAAAAAAAAAAAAAGAAATACAAAAATGAAAGATTCATAAAAAAAATAAAGAAGCATAACATTTATTTTTTAAAACATTTTTTTAAGTCCGCGCCCCCCTAATACACACGCATATATGCGCCAGGTGCGCCTACGTGCCGCACATGTTGCATATCGCCACAAATGGAGTGAGAGCAATAATTTTAGAGCCATTAAGGCCGGGTTCACACCTGGGCGTTTTACAGCGCTGATCGACGCGCTGTAAAAAGCCCTGCAAGTGAAATCCCATTATTTCCTATGAGCATTGTTCGCACTTGGGTGTATTTCAGCATGTCGGAACGTGCTGAAGAACGCCCTATGCCCAAAGAAGTACAGGAGCTTCTTTGGGGCATATTTCCGGGTGTATCCATTAGCATACAGCCGGATAGCCCTCGTAAACGCGCGTTTGACGTGTG
>NW_017311297.1:0-2140 GCF_000935625.1 Nanorana parkeri
TACAGTATACGGGGGTCAGGGTGGTATATAGGGGAGGTATACGCTGTCTACATACCTGTATAGAAGGAGAATCGCTGTGGATGGTTTCAGGATCTGAAAGAGAGGGAGGAGCAGAAATGCATTCTGGGGGATGGGAAGAGCCGGGAGGAATTCTGGGAAATGTAGTCTTTGTAGAGAATAGCAGAGAAATAAGGATCCTTATCCCAGGTGAAGAGGGAATAGAGGGATAAGGAGTGATATAATAAGGATCCTTATCCCAGGTGAGGAGGGAATAGAGGGATAAGGAGTGATATAATAAGGATCCTTATCCCAGGTGAGGAGGGAATAGAAGGATAAGGAGTGATATAATAAGGATCCTTATCCCAGGTGAGGAGGGAATAGAGGGATAAGGAGTGATATAATAAGGATCCTTATCCCAGGTGAGGAGGGAATAGAGGGATAAGGAGTGATATAATAAGGATCCTTATCCCAGGTGAAGAGGGAATAGAGGGATAAGGAGTGATATAATAAGGATCCTTATCCCAGGTGAGGAGGGAATAGAGGGATAAGGAGTGATATAATAAGGATCCTTATCCCAGGTGAGGAGGAATAGAAGGATAAGGAGTGATATAATAAGGATCCTTATCCCAGGGGAGGAGGAATAGAAGGATAAGGAGTGATATAATAAGGATCCTTATCCCAGGGGAGGAGGAATAGAAGGATAAGGAGTGATATAATAAGGATCCTTATCCCAGGGGAGGAGGAATAGAAGGATAAGGAGTGATATAATAAGGATCCTTATCCCAGGGGAGGAGGAATAGAAGGATAAGGAGTGATATAATAAGGATCCTTATCCCAGGGGAGGAGGAATAGAAGGATAAGGAGTGATATAATAAGGATCCTTATCCCAGGTGAGGAGGAATAGAAGGATAAGGAGTGATATAATAAGGATCCTTATCCCAGGTGAGGAGGAATAGAAGGATAAGGAGTGATATAATAAGGATCCTTATCCCAGGTGAGGAGGAATAGAAGGATAAGGAGTGATATAATAAGGATCCTTATCCCAGGTGAGGAGGGAATAGAAGGATAAGGAGTGATATAATAAGGATCCTTATCCCAGGTGAGGAGGGAATAGAGGGATAAGGAGTGATATAATAAGGATCCTTATCCCAGGTGAGGAGGGAATAGAGGGATAAGGAGTGATATAATAAGGATCCTTATCCCAGGTGAGTAGGGAATAGAAGGATAAGGAGTGATATAATAAGGATCCTTATCCCAGGTGAGTAGGGAATAGAAGGATAAGGAGTGATATAATAAGGATCCTTATCCCAGGGGAGGAGGAATAGAGGGATAAGGAGTGATATAATAAGGATCCTTATCGTTGTGTCCATATTTCCGCTTGGAACGGGAAGTCGATGTCTCTGTTCGGCATGTAAAGTGATTCTTGGTGCTATATTTGAATAGATTTTGTATTGCGGGTTGTTGGAAGGTCTCTGTATAAGAAGGGGGGACAGGGGGTCTATCCCTCCATATAGTGTGAGTGTCATGTTCATCCTCAGAGTTCAGTATCGGGGTATGTACAGGACGGTGATCATGTGACATCAGTGACTTCAGTGGGGTTCTCTCCCGCTCCTCATCACCAGATCCTTCTAGAAGATGCACTTCCTTGTGTCACCGCTCTCACAGAGCCCACCGTCTGACCTCAACATCCCAACAATATCACATTATTATTGCTTGCTGGAAGCAATGTATGATGGGATATGTAGTCATCATATCAAGCAGCAGGGAATGAGACGTAAACAACACTGCGAGTCCAGGAAGTGGGTGGAAGTGACGGGCAGAGGGAAGGCCGCGCTCCCTACATAATGGGATGGTGCCATGTATATATTCCTATTACAATGCTGATGATATGACAGGGGAGGAAGGGAGAGGAGAGGAGGGGACAGGGGAGGAGAGGAAGGGAAAGCAGAGGAGGGGACAAGGGAGGAGGGGATGAGAGGAAGGGAAAGCAGAGGAGGGGACAGGGGAGGAGGGGATGAGAGGAGGGGAGAGGGGATGAGAGGAGGGGATGAGAGGAGGGGACAGGGGAGGAGAGGAAGGGAAAGCAGAGGAGGGGACAGGGGAGGAGGGGGAAGGAGGGGAGAGGAGGGGAAAGGCAAGG
>NW_017311297.1:3044-3610 GCF_000935625.1 Nanorana parkeri
CACGGGGGAGGAGGGGATGGGAGGAGGGGACAGGGGATGAGAGGAGGGGATGAGAGGAGGGGACAGGGGAGGAGAGGAGGGGAAAGCAGAGGAGGGGACAGGGGAGGAGGGGAAAGGAGTGGAGAGGAGGGGAAAGGACAGGGGAGAGGAGAGGGAAGGGGACAGGGGAGAGGAGGGGACAGGGGAGGAGAGGAGGGGATGAGAAGAGGGGACAGGGGAGGAGGAGCTTGGACTTTATAACGCCTTCTTCACAATCGGTCAGCTTGGCGCTCTCATGGTCCTCATTTAGGGCGACTGATTTCAGTACAACATTGTCACCCTGGGACAGGAAGGGTGTTAGAACGTCAGAGCACCTCCCCCATCTCCATGTCTTAGCAGGGAGGGATTGTGTAGTAGTTGCTGATGACTGGGAATGCAATGTAGCAGAGGTAGAGACGGGCAAAGCGGTTCATCTGCATGATCGCTCCTCAACGGTTCGCTCACTGAAAAGATCCGGATCTTGTAAATGGCTCCTGGTTCAATAAACCTGTTTTTACTATAGTAGGAGAGGAAATGAGACGGGGGGG
>NW_017311297.1:3636-7512 GCF_000935625.1 Nanorana parkeri
CATTGCTTCCAGATTCAAACAAATGTATTTTTATACATAAGATCTGATTTATACAGAAAATCTGATTTACAACAAAAAATAGACGCGTTTATATCCCTTCGGTAGGCCCCATTCACACGCAGCGATATATCGCGCGATTTCCACCGCGATATTGCGCATTTTTGCCGCGCGATATTGCGAGAAGTCGCCGGCTAATGGAGCTGTCTTAGCTCAATGTCGCGCATCGCTTCTACAGGAACCTTTTTTCGGCGGATTTTGCGCAATTTTGCTTTTTTCTAATGGAGCCGAACGGAGAAGGTGGCGCTACCGTCGCTGGATCGTCGCCCCGAAAGTCGCGCTATCCCGGCCGCTGCAAAAGGTATGTCGCTACGTGTGAACGGGCCGTAGGTTACACAGGCTAGACTACAAAAATAAGTTTCCCATCAAATGAAAGTAACAATTGCTACAAAGTTTAGATGAAAGGCGTTACTATAGTATCAGATTATCACATGACATGAACATTGAACAGAACAGTTTCAGATGAAATGCAAATTCTTCTTCTTTGTATAAAATGTCATGTGACCGACGATCCTCGGGCTGCGTATTCCTGGCAGAACGCACTCGCTACATCCATGGATCCTTTATACATCAAACTAAATGGAAGTTATTATGAAGGAACAATATTGTCTTCACGTTGTCACTCGTGAGCCGGCTCCTGTTTTCTGCGCGGATTTGCCCGGCCTTAGAGAATATCCTTTCGCACGGGACGCTGGTAGCGGGAACGCAAAGTCTTTTGACAACGACGGAGTATAAAATTGGATACGTAAATTTCCTCCTTTCCCACCAAAGAAGGGGATCGGCGGTGCGGGGCAAGTGCGGCTCCTCGATGTATTGCTCTATCTCTAGTATTGCCTCACATGTGGGGTCCGGCTTTGCTTGCAAATGATTCAAAGCAGCATCAAATTCCCCCCACACCGAGTGAGGAGATGAACTCTGACCTTGTGATACCGGCTGGTGATTCGATGATTCGGCGACTTGTCTCTGTGCGGAGACACTGACCTTCCCCACAAGCGCTTGATAGGCCGACCTGTATTTGGCTTCGTCCCCGAATCCTTGTTTCTTGAACCTCGGATCCAGAATGATGCATTGAGATATCATTTGGTTGGACTCTCTATTGCCGAAGCTCTTGGACAAGCCCTCCGCGAGTTGCTTCCCCAATTTAGAAACACTGTCGGGAATATTCGGGTTGTTTTCTAGGTATTGCGCAACCTTTCCCGACATTATTCTGGACAAAATGGACGTTTTTGATAAAGAAACATTGGTTTTGGAGGATAGTTCTTGAGTTACATCGTTAAAGACTGCCAACAGCTTGACACTATGGACCGCGGCTTCCCATTCACGTGCTTCCAAAACAAAATGTCCTTTCGATCCTAACAACGCCAAGACGATGGGCTCTCCGGTGTTCACTAATCGTTCTAACATGTCGTAGGTGGAATTCCACCTGGTGGGCTCGTCCTGTTTAAGGTGTAAGCGGTCGTTGCTCAGTGAACTTTGCATCTCACGGAGTTTGGCTGAAGCAGAGCTACTTTGTTTAAAGTATTGAACGAGTGCTTTTGCCTTGTCTACCAGCTCGTGGATGGACGATGATATCGCCTCTTTTACAATCGCATTTAAACTATGCGCAAAACACGCCACGTGCCTCAGATGTAAGTCGGCCGCGGCCGCTTTCACCTTGGCGCCATTATCAGATACAAGCGCGCAAATCTTGGAGCGTATGGAAAATGTTTCCAGAACTTCGTGAATCCAGGAAGATATATTAGCGCTCGTGTGGCGCTCCGGAAATTCCGAACATTCAATGAAACACGACCTGAGCCGAGTGACCGCGTCAATGTAATGAGCTGTGAGAGCATAGACACTGACATTGTGAACGTTTCTCCAACCGTCGCAAGTTATGCAAATTGCTCGCGCGTCAGACAGCTCGGCTTTAACTTTACCGAAAATCTGGTTATACACGGAAGGTAATAAGCTATGCGTAAGCGTTTCACGGCTCGGGAGGTTGTAATTGCTGTTTAAGAGATGTACAAAGTTCTGAAATTCCTCGTCGTCAACAATGGAGAGAGGAAGAAATTCCGCGCAAATCATTTTCAACAACTGAATATCAATAGATCTCTTTTTAGATATCGGAATCGGACGAATAACATCGGCAAAGCTGCTCGTAGGCGACTGAACCCGAGGCGTGGCTGCCTGCGTAGGCGACTGAACCCGAGGCGTGGCTGCCTGCGTAGGCGACTGAACCCGAGGCGGGGCTGCCGGTGAGACTGGAGATTGGAGACTGTGGCTGGCCGCGTCGCCAGGCGAGACACTCGCAGGACTGGAGACGGGAGAATTCGGGCGCTTTTGTTGCGAGTTCTCGTTTGATGCGGAAGGATCGTCCAATGAGGGAGAACGGGATCGGTTTCCTTGGCGGCGGACGGGCACTGTCGGGTGTCGCGTTCTTAAATGCCTCTTCAAGTTTCCTGTTGATCGCGACGCCAGCATCGCGCGGCAATATCGGCACTTCGCTCTTCCATCGCGCTTTACAAAATGGAACCAAATATCGGAGCGCAACTTGGAAGACGAGTTCACAGCTGAAAACAAAGCGATCCAATGAGACATCTTATTATTGTCCTCGGCAATTTGGTGTCTTATTTTATCATCATTTCATTTTGTAGTTACAAAGTTACAGAAAAATATTTCCATCTTATATGTAGAGGACAATAAAATGTATATGAATACACCGCTCAGTGTCTGCAACCTCCCTCTGCCAATCCCTGCACTGGCTTCCCCCACCCCCCTCTGCCAATCCCTGCACTGGCTTCCATCCCCCGCCCCCCTCTGCCAATCCCTGCACTGGCTTCCTATAGCCCAAAGGATAAAATAAAAAATATTAACAACCGCGTACAAAGCTCCACAACTCCGCCCCCGGCTATATCTCCAACCTGGTCTCTACGTATCACCCTAAGCGTCCCCTCCGCTCTTCACAAGACCTCCTGCTTTCCAGCTCTGTCATCAACTCCTCCCACACTCGCCTCCAGGACTTCTCTAGAGTCACTCCCATCCTATGGAACTCTCTACCCCAACCTGTCCGTCTATCTCCCCCTCTCACTGCCTTTAGGCGATACCTTAAGACTCATCTCTTCAGGGAAGCCGATCCCACCTCAACCATTCATCCCCACACAGCTCCCTCCTCATGTATCACTGGCCCCTCCCCTTTTAGATTGCAAGCTCTCAGGGTCAGGGCCCTCCTCACCATCTTGTCTTGAATTATAATGTCTTCCTTATATTGTAAAGCGCTGCGCACATTATTGGCGCTCTATAAATCCCGTGTAATAATAATAATGAATACGTTATAAACATCCCGGCAGTATAATGTATCCAATATTATAATATACTAATATATACTATATCCCGTATTTTTCCGTGTATAAGACGCTACTTTTTCATAAAAATCTTTATCTAAAAATAGAGGTGCGTCTTATACACGGGGGCCGCGGTTTCGAAAGTGCCGATACCACTGCAAACTATCCTCACGGATTGCAGAGACAAGATAACAGTTCCCCTCCAATCATAAATCTTTGGTACCGGACGTCAGCTGTTGCTGGGGAGAGCGTGTAGGCAGGGCCCAGAGCGGTAACGTCGGAGCATTCTGTGACCATAAAAATGTCAGAAAGTGAAAAACAACCTGTAAACTCTCTAAACTCATGGCCTGGTGTCAAACAAGAGGCGATTGTGACGTCCTTCAAGAAATGTGGAATCAGCAATGCCATGGACGGAACTGAGGATGATCTTGTATATAGACAGTGACTCAGCAGAGGCCGAATAAAGTGATTGGCTCAGAGGTAAGCGTGATGCATAATA
>NW_017311298.1:0-1236 GCF_000935625.1 Nanorana parkeri
TCAAGGGATTCTTCCCTTTTTTCATAGCAGCTTTAGGGTTAGCTTCTTGTAGTTGGTTCCAAGAACGCAGATTTTTATTCTTACAATCTTTTTTTTTCAATGTGCTGGGCAAAGGCTGTGGGAGAATCCAAACATTAGCAGCGTATCAGTTCTGCTGATGTCATAAGCCAGGCTTGGAATTAACTCCTAGAAGCCTTTCCTGTCACCCAAGTACTACTGGGCTAGGAAGGGGTTGTTTAATGTCAATGATGGGCAGACTTTGCTGCAATGACAATGGTGATCATTGCTGGTACTGTGTGCTTCAGCCCATACAATTCTAGTCCATCTCTGCGAGTTCTGGGAAGACTGACTATGCTCTATTATATGGGTGGCAGTGTATTAAGCATTGTCAACATTAAAAAAAAGGAAACTTTTTTGTTTTGTTTTGGATAGGGTAGGAAAGGGTTATAAATCAGGTTTGGACCGTACCCAGTAAGAACCTGAGGTCCTCTGAACCCAAAAGGAGCACCTACCAAAAACAGAAGGAAGCTACTTTTGTGCTGCCCAATCTGCTGACATAAGCAAAGGGAAGGGATGCAATGAAGTTCTTTAAAGGAACACATTTAGGTGGCACAGGGAGTACTGTGTTCATTCAAAATGTCCAGATGCAGGAAAGTTTTCAACTAAGCTCACTGGCACTGGCAAGGTGGCTCTCAAATAAGACAGGCCTCCCTTGTGGGGTAACCAGAATTGACTCAATGTTCAGAAATAAAAGGGTGCCAAACCAAAAGGTGAAGGAGTCCAAATTAGTTATATGTCGTGCTTCATTAAGGAGCAGAGGGCTGAAGTGAAAGACTTCCACTGTTAGCAGTTCCCAGCCTTTGATTTGATCTGCAGCCAGGTCAGGTTCACGTCAACACACGTCAACAGCCTTGATATCATCAGCTCAGTTCAGCTAGTCTGAGTGAAAAAAGTCCAAATGTATCTTTAGTTGTTTGAAAATCTATTAAGCAAAACACAGCACATGCAGGCTTTTTTTGGGGGGGGCAACAACACTCCACTTCTTTAGGGATTAAAGCGGACCTTTACACTCAGTATTGAGCCACTGCTTCTTCAGGACCGAAAGGGAAGGTATCTGTAATAATGCATATGTTAAAGTGACCTTTACACTCAAAAATCCAATTCTAGCAATGCATCTTTCTATGTATGAGGATTTATAATTACATAGACATGTCAGGTGTAAAATGCTGTGATTAT
>NW_017311298.1:5206-6789 GCF_000935625.1 Nanorana parkeri
TAAACATTTCTAAAGGTGTGTTTGCTGTTATTTTAAAGATAAGGGCAAATGTCCGCTTTAAGATGGAATAAAGTTTCAATATAATATAACCAGATGGATCTCTATAAGATTTGATAAAGGTATGTCCTTTAGGGCTGGAATTGACAGCAGCTTTGTGGCCATATAAGGTAAATGATGTCACTACAAGCATCACGCCCCTTTTTTTATATAGAAGCTGTGGGGCGGGAAATGCCAGGCTTGCAGCTGATTGGTTGGAAGTGCCCATGGTGCGGACAACTCAGGTTTGGACCGAATCTCATACCTAGTTGTCCCCATTGAAAGATTTACCCTTATGACTACTCAGAATATTAGGATTTCCCCTCACCTTTCTGTCTCTGTGATAGGGGTCACCAGAACAAATAGAGGAGCAAATCATCCCAATGGAGACTCAGACAGCAGTAAAACCCTGACGAGGACTTTAACCCTTCCCCACTCTATCCAAACCTAACAAAAAACTTATTGCCTTTACATACACTTTAAAGGGTTCATGTCTTACAATATATTACTGTTTGATTTTCAGGCTTACATACACTTTCAGAATTATACTGACGCTCGTCGTAAGAAAACAATTACAAGTTTAATTTGTGTATGCAACATGAAAAAACAAATCTCACAAATTGTGGGTAACATTCATCATGTAAGTCATATCCTCCCTCGTTCACTGACCTGTAGGATGGCTCTCGGTTCTGAAGAAAAACATTCAACAAGGAAAGACTTTGTGAAAAGATTGCAATGAACATTCGCAACATTCAAACTGAGGATGGGAACATCTTGTACGGTACTCAGATTATTAGTCACTTTCCACTCATGCGTCAGGACTGTACTGCTAGGATACGTTACACCTGTACTATGTCTGGATAAAGGTATTATTTTATTCCCCTCAGAGGAAATATAAAATATTACATAGAAATTGTTCATTATTATTATTACTTTATGGTGAAACTCTGGATAGTGTAGAGAGGGATTAGAACACCTGTCAGGTTCTTATTGCTGCTATATGTCCCTGTTAGGGAGATTCACCCTCTCTATTTGTCTTGTGACCATTATCAGTGAAAGAGAAAGAAAATCCCACATTTTGGGTTGTCAACAGAACAGGAGTAGATGGGAAATCTTCCACTGGATACACTAGTTCTGGTGACCACCAGGGATTTCCCTCTCTTTAGAGGGATTTTCTTTCACTTCCTATTGTGGTTATCAGACAGGAAGTGAAGGCAAACCTCCTGAATGGGACACAGATGGCAAAAGAAAAATCTGACGGGGGTTATAACCCTTCCTTACTCTATCCAAAACTCAAATAAAAGTGTAGCGCCCCCCTTCCCCGGTCAGCGCTATCCCAGTACAGGATAACACTATCGGTGGCTCTGAAAGAGTGATCTACAGTAAAAGGAAATAACGGGTCTCCCTGTATTTCCTCTATATGAAACATCTATTATGGATTCACAGCACACCTTTAGTACTAGGATTGGTTGCTTTGGGTTACGGCAACTCCGAATTCTTCTTGTTTAGGGATACATTCACTCGCTTTGCCCATCAGCACTTACTGC
>NW_017311298.1:7249-7509 GCF_000935625.1 Nanorana parkeri
TTTTGAAATTGAACACATTTATTACACATGTTATAGTGTATATTGATAATATATATTTATCTCATTCACTAATTTGTATATCACTATACTAGGAATATAATACAATATAATATATTTTTTTACTCACTGTTAACGCTAAACCACCAATATTGGATACATATATTTTTTATTCTTTATTGTTGTTCACCTTTAGTGCTGTGTCACTTTTTTTTATCCATATTCAAGGGATTCTTCCCTTTTTTCATAGCAGCTTTAGGGTT
>NW_017311299.1:0-292 GCF_000935625.1 Nanorana parkeri
ATGAATGTAATGTGAGGACGTTCCAGGATGATTATGATGTTGGAACATTCACTCCTCTACTAATAGATCTTTTCTTTTAAACATTTTCAGCAAAAAATGAAGATAAAAATGTGATGCAGGAACAGGATAACAAAACTACAATTGTGATTCCAGAAGGTGAGAGGGGGGGGTGTCTCTGCAGCACATTTATATAAAAAGGGGAACAATCTCTCCGACATTCATCAGATTTCACTTTTGTAATAGAAGAGAATAAGAGGGGGAGGGGAAGTGGTAGACTTATTAACCAATCAGA
>NW_017311299.1:2036-2541 GCF_000935625.1 Nanorana parkeri
TGGAAGTACAAGTCCCATGAGGCATTGCAAGTCTCTGATAGCCACAGGCAAGACTGCCAGAGGCACGATGGGGGTTGTAGTTGCACTACAGCCAGAGTGCCGAGGTTGCCTATCCATGGTTGAGGTCAGGGCGGCTGGGAATGGGCAGAGCATATATTTGCTTGTAGAGGTACCACGGGGGCCTAATGGTTTGGTGAGCATGTCGGAGATCTTGGACCGGAATTGTTTGGCCACAAAGTGACCGCCAAAGGTGACAAGGTGTCGCTGCGCCCACAATCACTGAAGCATGCCGGGGAGAACTCTGTATGTAATTAGCTATTCTGAAGAACTACAAGGTGAGGACTTTAGTTTATTTCCTCTTCCAGACATCACACCCGCATGACTCCTTTCTAGCCCATATCTGGGTCCGGCTGTCTTCCTCCGGGTCCACGCTTTAGGTTTAGGGAGAAGGAATGTTTTTTTATATCATTTCTATTGCTGCTTCAGTCAAATACCTCTTCTGGGT
>NW_017311300.1:0-1069 GCF_000935625.1 Nanorana parkeri
TCGGTTTTATGGTCACATTCTTTTCCCAATATTGATTCCATTTCACACGCTGGGCAGAAGCAACAGCTGCACGCTCAGGGTTATACAACCTATGTGGAGTGACACTGCTAGTTTGAGAAAGTTTTACAATGTATTTATAAACAGTATGAATGCTGCAAAGCAGTGTGTTACATTTTATCTTGTATTGTAAATATTTGTGAAATACACAAATATTTATTATAAACATTATTATAGACATTACTAAATATATATTCTATATTTAGTGTGCAGAATGGCAGCTGAGCTACAGCTAATGGGTTCAATAGAAATTGTGCCTATGTGCTTCTGCTCTTGCAAATTGTTTCTTTTAACCTGTTAATGAGAAATGTGCTAAGTGAAGGTGCGGCGAATCGTCTTCACAAATGGCTATCACTGAAAATCCACGTTGCAGAAGTAAGTTGGATTCTGATTGGTTGCCATGGGTTATTGCACCTAAGAACTCATATTAAATACAGCAGTATGTGTCTTATTGGTACATTGGTTCCCTAAACTCACCGTCCCATGAATCATATTGAGATAAGCATACATTCTTCAGAGACCGATTTTTCCGGGAGAACAGGATCTGCTAACATGACTGTGGCATTGTTTTTTCAGTTGGGATCTCTGCATTGCTTATTTGTGTTGCATTGTACAGTTTAATCTCTCGTCCTCGGCAATGCAACATTAACAGTTTACGTCAAAAGACACACTGCAGACCTGTGCTGGTATCCAGAAGTGTGCAGGCTCACGGGGGTCCCGACTCCTTAGATCCTCAGATCACATTGTAATATTCTAATAAGGCTAAGAGCAATATTCAAATATATTAGCCCGTAGCAACCACGGAATAACTTGTATTTCAGTGGTGATCCTTTTGTTTGCTATGCATACAGGTTCTCATATGCATGTAGAGGCCCATACATCTTTGCATATATGGGCTGCCACTGACTGTCTCCCCCTGCTCTGTCGTGCAGATGTTGTTAAGGAAGAACTCCAGGCAGAAAAAACCTTAACCCCCCTGCACTGCAAGGGTTAAGTGCTCATTTTTGTCTAG
>NW_017311300.1:4805-7496 GCF_000935625.1 Nanorana parkeri
ACTGCAAGGGTTAAGTGCTCATTTTTGTCTAGGGTCTAAAAGTACAAAGATATACTCCCTCGAAGATCATTCCCATCTGGCTCCTACTCCAGTCCCTGCAGCCTCTCTCCTCCTCTGCTCTGACAGTGGAATGTCCCTAGACATCCTCAGGCCCAATACACTGTATTGGAGGTGATGGATCATGGGTTCTTTGACTGCTGGAGTGGAGGGTGAGACGCTGCAGGGACCAGTCTCCCAGCCAGGCGGGACTGAGATTCGGGTGAGTATATCTTTATTTTAGATCCTAGACAAAAATGAGCACTTAATCCTTGCGGTGAGGGGGTAGCCCCACTGCAAGGGGTACGTTTTCTTCTGCCCGGAGTTCTTTTTTAAGGCAGCATGGGGCATGTCTCTTGATGGATTCCCTTCTCTTGTCCACTGCATTAAATGAGTGGTTGGCAGTATATGGAACAAGACAAGTGGGAAGGGGAGAGGTTGCTTAAATTAGAAATTCACTATTTGCCTAAATAACATGCTTGGGGGGCTTCCTTTAACCTGCACGTGAAGAAGCTCACCCATATAATGTACTTCAGCAAAAGTGACATTTAAAAAATAAAAATCAATTGCTGCTTAATGACAGATCCATTCTGTGGTATGTTTCAGCAGGGGGGGCATGCAAAGCAAAAAAAAAAAAGGGTCTTGGATGGATTTAGAAGGAAATCCCAGGCAAGAAAAAAACAAAGTGGGGGTCACCCTCCAGAACTCATACCAAACCCTTATCCAGACACTCAGCCTGACTAGCCTGGAAAGGGAGGGGCAACAAGCATTAACTTGAGCAATACCAGTCCATATACCTCAAAGATGGGGAAGGTACCTAGCAAGGCCCCCCTCCCAGACAAGCCAGCATGTCCCCATGTTGATGGAAACAATGGCCTTATGCCCCCATCCCTGGCATGCATGGTGGATGCGAGAGGGACTTACTGGAATCTGGAAGCCTCCTTTACGATCGGGGGGCCACCAGATATACATAGTACCCTGGTTACTCATTCACAAAAAAGCACAATGTAAATAACTATACCCACACCATGACAAAGTAAGTGATGAGAAGTAAGTGATGAGAAAGGAAAAAAAAACAGCAATGTAAACTTATAGTCATTCATGTTGTCCATTGATGTAGATCCATCCTACATCACAATGAACAATGGCGTGATGACCAGCTGACCAAAGCACAAGGACCCACACACACAGCGATCCTGCTCCTGCTGGACTCTCTCCACAAGTGGAAGCTCCAGGGCCGGCCACTGAATGTAAACAAGCTGGCCAATGATGCTGTCTGACATCATTGACCAAATATGGTCATGACCAAATTTGGTGACTGACATCACCCGGGATCTCCCAGGCCAGCTTGTTTACTGTGTGTGGGAAGGTGTCATTAAGAGGCGGTAGTAACACCTTCACTAAATGGATAAAATATGTGCATTAAATATGGGGAAAAATGGTGTCCCATATTGAATCAGAAAAATGGAACGTAGCTCTTTACTTACAACTCCGGGGCGATCTTGTGTTATGCAGACCAGGTGGCAACCCTCCTAGATTGCTGGATTTGACTACCAACATGGGTTTACTAATCGGTTGAACAATAGGCTGCCTATCTGCTGGTGTATGGGTAACCTTACTTAAATGTGTACAATAACATTGTCTTTGAACTTTTTTACCAAACCTTTTGTTCCCAGTGATTGATACATGGGCATACACACAATGGCTCGATTCATTCTCATAACAGCATAACATACCCTGCTTTACCTGCACACCCTTGTCTCATGTGTTAATTGCCATAACTATTGTTTCCTAAAATTCCTGAGTTCAGCTATTACTTAAAGGTTTCCCCTCTGAATACACCTTAAGACCTGGCGAAGGGGGATTTTTTGAACCCCTGAAATGCGTTGGCTTTTTTGATGTTGTTGAATTTCTATAGATAAAACCACTTGATACCCTTCTATGTCTACTGGGGTCCCCATTTTTGCTTCAACCATTCACTCTTATGGCAGAGCCATACTCATTGCAACCTCCAGTGGTCCAGTGGCATATGGCTCTCTTGCAGAATTAAATTGGGCCATGGCACACATGAGGAGCAAGAGGAAGACCTGGTGGGGTTATTTTTAGTGGAAAGACTGTGCAGCGTAGGGCGGCACAGTGAAACTCCCATGAAGGGGGAGAAAGATAAGCATGCAGCCAGGAGGGCAACTGTACTAGAAGTGCAGATGTCCTCTAAATGCAATCAAGTAGACCCTCACACTGGACACACACATTACAATCTCAATGTAGGACCATATAATATAAAAATTTAGATCTACCGATAAGCATGTAGTGTCAGTCTTTATTAGTGGCTGGCAGTTGACACATGACTGATCAGCAGATATCCGTTTGGTAATTGGATTTGTTCTCCTCTGTCTGTTGTAGAAGGGAGGGGCGCCCAAGGTGAATTTTTACCTGCAGACATTACCTTATAGGGCAATGGAGGCTCTCGGCACCTTGCTGTGCCCGGCTCATTATCCTATACAAACAGCCTGATGTCACAAAGCACACAAAGCCACTGAGCATATAAAAGTCGCTCTGCAAACTGAAACCGTCCTGTGCTTCATAGCAGGGTTTCATCATCCACTCTGCAAATAATTAGTGAAATGGCGCAGAGCAAAAATGAAAGTACACAAA
>NW_017311301.1:0-2712 GCF_000935625.1 Nanorana parkeri
GCAAGAAGAACCTACAAGACAGAGTAGTATCATAGGGGTCAACAGGAGGAACCACAGCACACGGCAAGGGAAAAGAAATCCAACACTCTCAGAAGGGTCCGTTCACAATACCAGCACACACTACCGTGCAGCCGCTAGTACACGCTGTCTATGAAGCAGTGCAATTTTCTGATTTCAGCACATTGCACTGTTTACCTTTTACATTTTTTTTTGTGCAAACTTTATTGTAATGTCATAAAGTGACATTTAATTAATTTCTGTTCACCCTACCACATTGTGAAGCGGTATAATGCCTCTCAGTGAAAACAACTACTGCATGTTAGGCTTTTTCCAGCGCACACCACCGCATCTCATAGATAAGGCAAATTGGTTTGTGTATGAGTTAGTACTGCTCTGGGCAGCAACTCAACATATCTGATGTGAATGGGCCTGAAATGTTAAATGCTGAAGATTGTTTGCATGGCTGTTCCTCTTCAATACAGTGGTGATCAGTGGTACAGAGAGAGATTAGTATTCTTTCTTTGCAGTCAGCCCTTTTTGTGCGGTAAATATCTGGCGCCCCACTAATATCATAAAAGTACTTGTAGAAAAAATTACTGGAAAGGTATTGTTTTTCTGATGTTTCCCTCCGAATTAAAACCCATGGAATAAAAAAAAGGAGGTCAGTGTATCCATTGTTAGCCAGCCATAACCCAACACAGGTCAGCGATAGCGGTCTGGACAGAACCATCACTCGGTCCATGTCTGAACAGCAGTCTGCCATTTAGTGACTGCAAAATGGCTGAAATGGCTGTTTTTTTCTCACTCAGTGACCTGTCCTTATAGAATGACCAAAGACAGGAATTTGTGGAATGTGTTTCTTTCATTAACATACATTGCAGAAGCCAGGGTTGTAAACGTTTAACCCTTTGTTAGGACAGGTAGTGTTCAAATCAACTTTGCAAATTCTAATGAAATCAGCCAGAACCTCCTAACATTACTAAGAAGGAGAAGCCAATACAAATTTTAACTAGTAAAAAGCTATTGAAACTGCATGAAGCATTTCATTTTTTTTTTCAGCTTATGCGATGTGAGTGGTAACATGTAACAAATATAAAATAGGTGTTATTCTAATTTGGCTACAAAAGTGGGAATACATTTTAGGCCTCTAGAGAACACATGCAAGGTCCCGCTACAATATAAAAAATTGAGATTTTTACTTTTAAACTTTCTATTAATTTGTGTTTATTCTACAAATGACTCCAGAAAACCCAGAAGATAAACTGAGTGAACTTTCTGACTTTAACATAGTTGCTGTCATTACTGGATAGCATAAGTAGCTTACTCAATGCATTCTCTTGTTGCCTGAAATTGCCTTTTTAAATGAAAATTCAAATTTAAAATGAGTTATTTGGAAATACAATTACAACGTGGTCCCTGAGCAGGTTCTTATATTTGCACTAGATTTTATTGAAAAATTGGAGCAAGACACTTCAGTACTTTTTTCACGCCATTCTGAGAATCATGCAGATATGCCATGGCTTATAAATGCGGCCACCTAAATTACAACTGAGACACAAGCAGTAAAGGTACATGTACGGTCAGTTCTGTACAAGATTTGCACACATATTATTTGCTAGTGGCTTACTAAAGTCCATATTTAATAGCATGTATTTGAAATGCTTCCATTTCTTTCAGCTTTCTACAAATCCGCCCTATATACTGTTACTTTTTGCATACTGTTTGTATGGCCACTTTAAATTACATTGAGATATTACAAAAATGTGCTTTTCAACATATAACAATCTCTTATTACCCGTTTTTTTTTATTGAAAACAAGGAAATGCATTTGACTGCTGTACATGCTTTACACAACTGAGAAGGACAAAGCCTTGTGTATTATCCTTGACACCTCCTTTATCGGAAACAGGTTTGCAAAATGTATATAATTATTCCACCAATCTGTGGCCAAGCTGATGACCCAATCCACTGGCTTCCCTATTGTCAGTGGCTTTTAACAATTCATCTCTTTTAGAAAGCTGCTCTAAAACTGGAGTTGTAAGATATAGATGTAAACATCTGACTTAAAGAGTATGTCAAGGCAAAAGAATAACACATATGTAGAACAATTTATTCAATATATGCATATTTGCCATGATCTTTTTCTGCAAGTGCAGACAAATACCCAGTTTCGGGCTGACAACACACAGCGTTTTTGTGGACTGAGTGATGTCAGCTTTGCCTATTGTCTTATGGTAAACTATTCAATCACTCCCACTTTCTTCTTATTCACAGCATAGATACTGATTAACATGTAGTCCAAGACAAGAACAGTGAGAGATAAATAGTATCTTTCAGATAACACAGGCAGAGAGCACAGGGCATGCAGCTCTAAATTTTGAATATTTGAAAGCTCAACAGGTATTGTTTTGCATTTATATAACAGATATAACACATTTTTTTCAATGGTATTTTTAACAGACCAAAAGAGAGCAAAAAAGAGAAGCTTATTGTCAGGGTTTCTATACACTTTAAAATACTAAAGGCCCCCTGCAGCATTGTCCTACTATTGCTGGTGGTGTTCAGATCATCATTGTAAATTCTAGAGTGCTGGGGCAATCTGCTCCATTCTCTGATGAAGTGCAGAGTAGTGATGGGCCGAACTCTCTCGAGTTCGGTTCGAGTTCGAAATTTCGAACTCGAACTTCGAACTCAATGCAAGTCTATGGGACC
>NW_017311301.1:5271-7495 GCF_000935625.1 Nanorana parkeri
GCTGGGTCAAACACCAGAAGATCAGGGTCAGGATGCTGGGTCCAGGATACAGGTACTGGAAACAGCTGAAGATCAGTCTGCATTGGAGGCTAGAATGTCACAGCCTTAAATAGCCGTGCGACGCATGCCAATGTGAACACGCCTGTGTAGAGACACTCGGCGGTGCACAATTTTGTGAGCAAAACTATGCCCACGCACATGCGCAGGTGCCTGTGCAGGACTCCGAGCACGGGGGCCAAACCTGACTTCCTGACACATGCAGAATATGTTAATGCATGAAAAGGGTATGTATTCGAGGGATAATACTCTTACCCCTTTACAAATTACTGGTTTGGCCTTAATTTAAGTATGCTGTCCAGTTTTGGTCACCCATTAACAGAAGGGATATGCTTGAATTGGAAAGAGTTCAGCAAAAGGCAATGGAATTAATTAGGGGGCTTGAGGACCTCTGCTATGAGGAATGATTAAGTAAACTAAACTTATTTAAATGGCACTTAAAATGAGACATGATCACTAGCTACACGTTAATCAGTGGTGACTGTAAAGCTGATAACATCTTGTTTAATCTTGATGAGGACACATGGCCACAATTTAAGGATGGAGGAAAAGAGGTTGATCTAAAATTGCAGAGAGGGATCTTTACGGTTTAGAGTAGCAAAATTGTGGATTTCTCTTCCCCAACTATCGCTATCAGCTTGGAGTATTGACAAATTTAAAAAAAACTTCTAGATGTCTTACTTACTGAGCACAAAATACAAGGATAATGAAACTGTTACACAAACTAACATACATATGTTGGACTGGATGGATTGGTGTCGTTTTCCAACGGTATTACTATGTACTATGTATTTTAGGTATGCAATATGATCTGTTGGTTAATAATGAATGCTTAAATGTAAGCAAGTGTTTTCTTTGCAGTATCACACTTTTAACTCAAGGTAACATTTGATCCCATATGTGATATCCTCATGAACATGGTACAATGCTTTATCAGATCTAAGTGTTGTTGTTCTAGTTTTGGAATATTGTGGCAGATTTTTTACAACAATTTTAATTGAGGAGCTTCCAATTATCCACAGTCACATGGACAGAATAAAAGAACTGTTCAAACTGTCGAACATATGCTCTCAAAGGCAAATCATTGTGAATGAGATCCATACACTGACTGGCTGGAGTACAGGAATACCTTGATTGATGGCATGTAATCACTGGCTTAGCTGCTAATAATCAATTGTGTTTTACTCCACATGTGGCAAGAAACCAATTGCAGTCACAGGTAATTCTATCACCCCTGGGAGAACAAGAGAACATTAGGGAAGAAATACAAATAAAATACTAAACTAAAACTGAAAAACTATTGGCAACTTTGTGGAAGGGGGATCAGGTTGTGATTAAACGACCTAAGCAGACATGGCTACCAAGTTGTGAATTTTTATTTATTTATAACAATAATGATCTTATTTGGTGCAAACTGAGGATACTGGTATGTATAGAGAAAAGAGTTACAAAACCATACTACTTTCACATGGATTAGACAATGACTACCACCACATGCTGGTCACACACTAGACATTTTGCAATTTCAACCAGCTTTCAATGTCAAAATATGACTAAATGGAACAAGATAAACTGCTACCAACAATATTGATCAATACTGTTAATGGTAGGTTACATTGATCTGCTTGGTCACTTTTACGAGCAAAAAGGGATGAACATGATTGAAATTGCCATAATATAGCCTAGTTTATAACCAGTATAAGAGTAGGTAGTGAAATGTATATATCATATATATGCTCAAGCATAATAAAACAAATTCTATAAGCATCAATGTAAACCATAGATTTAAAAAATCTGTTCTAGCTCTGTAGCTACTACAACATCTTAATTTATAAATATGCACTGTGACTGTGGCTATATGTCATGCTATAACTTGCTTTGCCTGCTCGGCATGCTGGTTTTGTATTATTCTTTGACAATGAGACATGACATAATGTGGTAAACGCTAGGTGGCACCAAAAGGGATTTATGTATTAATATTGTTTTGGAGCTTGTTTGTAAGAGTGTGGCTGGACCCATTTTAGTTACTGTTTTATATTCAATATACAGTTTGATGCAACAAGCATGTCTCCTGTATTACAACTCCCAATTTTAAACATATAATGCACTACATACTACAACAGGACATTTACATTTTCTATGGTTTTAATTTTCATGTATTAGTCTC
>NW_017311302.1:0-2865 GCF_000935625.1 Nanorana parkeri
GAAGGGACAGCCACATATGTAGGATCATGGAGGTGACATATAAGTGACACTACAAGGAAACATTTCTTACCCATTCAGAGACACGGACGATTTCACGGTTGATCTCATGAGAGATTGCTGATAGTAGATGATCTGGCGAGGAGAAGACACAATGGAGACTTTATGTGATAAACACTGACGACCCCCCGCCCCCCCGTCCTGAATATTTCAGTGATCCTCCGTGATCTGTACATAGTGTTCCCTTCCACAGAGGACATTACACAACTCTGCACATATCAGCAACGACTCTTCTCACCAATCACAGGAGATTACAAACAGATTTATCACCAAATTACATTCGGTTTATCTCTCTCCCGCACAAACACAACATTTCCCGGCACAGGACCCTCAATACGGAAAAATAAACCGGCCCGTTCCCCCCGTTTTATATCTTTACAATGGACATTGTGGGGCGCTCATGGGGGAGGGCGACCAAGCCGCCATTTTATGGCCACGTTTATGAATCTATCTCATTCATTTCCTGACTTTCCATTCTTTGTAGCGGACAATTTCCTCCCCGTACATCCGGTGTGATTGCGTGTTATTATTTTCCTGCATATTGGTGACAATATGAAACAAAAAGGTACAAAAAAGGATAAAAGTTATAATAATAGGAATTTGAATGGATCCACCAGAACTCCCCCGAAGAGCCTCCACAATGTTTTCAGAGCGGAAAGCTCAGGCGGTGGGGTGTGAAGAGTTAACGATGTAGAAGACGGCGTGCAATGTGTGCGTGCGCCCCCCCCCGCCATGTATGCGAGCGTAGAGATATATATAGAGAGAGGAATGAACACTGTTTTCATTCCAGCAAGGTGTAAATCACGCCCGTGTCTATGAGCCGAGACTTTCCAGGAACAGATACTCACTTCACGCCTGAAGAAATCCACCGTCTTCTTCTGCAAGACACAAAGAGAGGAGACAATGACACCGGCACACGCCGAGCTGTTCAACCAAAAACACCGCCAGACCCGGAGAGCCGCCATTGCTACCGGATCACTGAGAGTAGGGACCGCTCAGACATGGCGCCCTACGGTGCGAGATACACACGTGGAAAGGAGTCGCCACTTAGCGCTAGACATGGCAGCTGCGGGAAACATTTTGGTTCGCATATTTCGGGATTCGGATCCAAAACTCAATTCGGTTTCGGATGAGTTTACGTATATTTGTTGCGAATACCACAGATAACCAAATACAGATAATAATACTAAAGCTGAGGCTCCCAGACCCGAATGGCACTCAGGAGCTCCCCAAATGCAATTCGGAAATTTCGGATCCCTAATGCCATTTGGGTCTGGGAGCCATATAAATATATTACTAAAGCTGAGGCTCCCAGACCCGAATGGCACTCAGGAGCTCCCCAAATGCAATTCGGAAATTTCGGATCCCTAATGCCATTTGGGTCTGGGAGCCATATAAATATATTACTAAGAGCTCCTGAGTGCCATTCGGGTCTGGGAGCCATATACACATATCACTAAAGCTGAGGCTCCCAGACCCGAATGGCACTCAGGAGCTCCCCAAATGCACTTCAGAAATTCGGACCCCACATACCATTCGGGTCTGGGAGCCTCAGCTTTAGTAATATGTGTATACGGTTCCCAGACCCGAATGGCACTCAGGAGCTCTCCAAATGCAATTCAGAAATTCGGATCCAGAATGCCATTTGGGTCTGGGAGCCTCAGCTTTGGTATGATATGTATATACTGTACGTGGCTCCCATGTTGCCGTAAGGAAAACTCCAGTTCAGACCCATTCGGAGGCATTAAACCGAAAAACGCATCTGATTGGCCAGAAAAGTCACATGTGCCATTCAGTTTCGTTTTTGAACGAAATTGGGACGGGATCCGAAATTTGGACACATTGGGATTCGGAAAATGCATACAAATGTTGATTCGGAAACAAATGGCACGTGTCTACTTATCAATGATTGCGCAATGCTACACATACATACAGACGATCACTACATGTGTGCCGTGCGCTCACCTGTGTCATGGCTGACCCCGACTCTTATAGATCCTAGCAGCAGGTGAACGACTTGTATGATCCCAATACAAACAATGCAGCCCCCCCCCCCCCTTGTATGTTATATGGTTTATCCCAACCCTGGTCACTTTTGCTGGACAGCTTGGCCTGTTACAGGAAGTGGTAATACACTGGCAGGATCAACAGGAAATGGAAATCCATGGCAGGATATTGACCCTGCATCGGACATTCCCTTGTGGGATCTGGCCCGGAGACATGTAAGAAACGTCAGGTCCATAGTGACGCGCATAACCCGAGCGTCTCCTCCCGGGAAGCGCGGCGCTCTCTCTTGGGGTGGCGGGCGCGTTTTACACGCAGAGCGATAAGCGGTGAAGTAGAATTTGGCGGATGATGAGAGCGCGGCTTCCCGGGGGAGCGAGAGGCCTGAAACATGTAAGAGCACTCGTGTCCCTCTCGTCCTATAATGGCGGCAGAAATAAAAGTCCTTATCATCTGACACCCAGACGCCACCGCCAACACGCCGCCGCCACCGCCGCGCTCCCAACACAAGATCCCCCCAGATAAGAGTTCAAAGCCGAATCTGTGGAGAGAGCAGACAAGAGGAAGGAAACGTTAGAATGATGACAACGCAGAATACTTCACATGACAACATGAGATTTATGTGACCAGAAGAACCAACGCACACAGCGAGAGCCCCCCCGGATGCTGGGGGACTACAAGTCTCAGCATGCCACAACAAGGCTCATCACCCCGTATGATAAGGGGGCAATTTACAGAGATTTCTTATGATCACATTACCAGGCACAAAACATTCAGACCATTCTGATTGGACGTTACAGGTCC
>NW_017311302.1:2953-3363 GCF_000935625.1 Nanorana parkeri
CAGGTGGCAGTGGGAGGGGCTTAAATAGAACCAGAGCCGACTCGCTGTGTACACTCCTTATACCTCCAAAATAAAAGTAATTTATTGGAGAGGATATCGGCGTCTATCCCCCAAACATAACCATGTGACATGCGTCACCCGCAACATGCACCTGCGTCCCCTCATTCCTCAGAGACCTTCGTTATATGTTTGTGTCTGGATATTGTTGTGTAAACTATATGATCCTCTAATGAGTCTTTGTGTACAGTATATATATATATACACTGGGGGTATGTTCTTGGTACGGTGGGGTATATACTGGGGGTAAGGACATGGATGGAGGACCCTGGAGGACATGGATGGAGGACATGGATGGAGGACATGGATGGAGGACGCTGGGGGACATGGATGGAGGAACTGGGGGGAGGGCG
>NW_017311302.1:6421-7486 GCF_000935625.1 Nanorana parkeri
GGACATGGATGGAGGACGCTGGGGGACATGGATGGAGGACGCTGGGGGACATGGATGGAGGACGCTGGGGGACATGGATGGAGGACGCTGGGGGACATGGATGGAGATTTGGGGGGTCTTGTGGTCTCCCCTCGTTTAGTCTGCGTTGGTTCAGCTGTACAGGCGATGAGTCAGAGGAACTCAGCGCCGCTCGTCTTCCCGAGACCTCCCTCCGTGGCCTTATCACACGCACGCCGTTGCCATGGTTACCGATCCCACCAGACCCCGCTAATCTCCCGCGATGGGACGTTTATCGGCGATTCTTCACTGGGCGCGTCCGTCACCCAGACCGAGCGTGACCGCATAATGCAGCCGCGCAGGACCGACGTGCGACTCCAATTAGAAATGACGCGGAACCGTCCGACATTAACCCTTTCACCTCCACAGCAGACAACAAGGAACTGCTCGGCTTCTCATTGTATTCCGATGCAGGGGAGCATAACCCCCAACATCTCTTCCGGGATAACGCCCCGAGTTTAGAACGACTTTACACCCCCGTGTTAGCTGAAAACTGACTACTTCTCATGGCGCCCCAACAAGGCCTCAGACTTGCCGCGGTTTCCAGGGTCTCACCTGTTTACCTTGACGACGTTGGGGTCAGTGGCCCTGTCCATACCGTAATCCAGCATGTCCATCATCCCAGGCTGGAAGAAAAGGGGCGGGGTTAAAGTCTGCTGCGTGATTATTGGATGAAAAAAAAATAATAACAGCCGCAGCCAATCGCCCGCACTCACCGGTGGCCGATGAACCAACCAATACGCTTTCTCCTGGCAATCCAGCACCAGCCGGTCCGACTTTTTCCGCTCCTTCCCCGCCCTGAAATGAAGCACAAAAATGTTACATTGTATCAAATAAATTCAATAAAGTTTATTTGTATCACACTGCAAATATACAGCCATGAGGATACAGAACAGGGGTGCCCAGGAACAGGAAGTGCAGTTATCAGGAGTGCCTAGGCACAGGAAGTGCACCGATATCAGGAGTACCCAGGCACAGGAAGTGCACCGATATCAGGAGTGCCCAGGC
>NW_017311303.1:0-1286 GCF_000935625.1 Nanorana parkeri
GTTGTAGTATAATGTGTGATGGGGGTTGTAGTATAATGTATAATGGGGGTTGTAGTATAATGTGTGATGGGGGTTGTAGTATAATGTATGATGGGGTTGTAGTACAATGTATGATGGGGTTGTAGTATAATGTATGATGGGGTTGTAGTACAATGTATGATGGGGGTTGTAGTACACTTACCCGGAGGCTGATGAGAGTCTCTGGGGCGGAGGCCAGTCTGGAGCCGTGGGAGGAGCAGGTCTGGTCGCTGTCAGTCTGAGACGTCGTCCTCGTTGAGAAGGAGTAACATTTCTGGTAGATGAAGATCCAGTCCGGGGGGCACCGGTGGGAGGGGTCTTCTTCTGCCAATCAGGGAAAGGTCATGAAATGAGTTACTCCCATCATTGGGTTTGTGGAACTACAAAGTGTCTGGAGGGAAGAATTGTCCACATGGCCCCAAATCATATCCTCCTCCTTATGTCTGCAGCGGGGGGAAGGAAACGGAGAATCTGATTGGCTGGAAGGAGCAACGAGGACAATTCCCTTACCAGCCCCATTATTACCTATAACTGACCTTCTCTAGCCACTCCCTTTCTCCACATAACCCCGCCTCTTACGCAGTACACCTTCACACAGTGTGCATTCCTTCCATCACTCAACCTAACTCCTCCCATCACTCAACCTAACTCCTCCCATCACTCAACCTAACTCCTCCCATCACTCAACCCAACCCCTCACTCAACCTAACTCCTCCCATCACTCAACCCAACCCCTCCCATCACTCAAACTAACTCCTCCCATCACTCAACCTTACTCCTCCCATCACTCAACCCAACCCCTCCCATCACTCAACCTAACTCCTCCCATCACTCAACCCAACCCCTCACTCAACCTAACTCCTCCCATCACTCAACCCAACCCCTCCCATCACTCAAACTAACTCCTCCCATCACTCAACCTTACTCCTCCCATCACTCAACCCAACCCCTCCCATCACTCAACCTAACTCCTCCCATCGCTCAACCAAACTCCTTCCATCGCTCAACCAAACTCCTCCCATCACTCAACCTAACTCCTCCCATGACTCTATACAGGTAATGCTTCATGTGACACCTCCATGAAGCCCCTCCTCCTCTAACACAGAGTACACAGCCCATGTATATGTCCACGCCCATCACAAAGAACAGCTCCGCCTATTACTCCAAAGTACCACTCGTTTCTACATAAACTCCTGTAGCTCCTCCCTTTATGTTAGCTCTCCCCTCCCCCTTCCCTCCCATTGCCCTTCAGAACCCCCAATATATTT
>NW_017311303.1:1296-2721 GCF_000935625.1 Nanorana parkeri
CCCCCAATACTACATGGAACACCCCTCCCCCCGTCCTTTTACTCTGCACAGGTCCTTCTAGTACTCCATTGAACTCCTCCCATTACTCTTTATAGCTCCTCCCATTCCTCTACATGACGCCTCCTCTCCATATATAAGCTCCATGTGGGTCTCGCTCCCCATTCCCATGAGTCCATCCCTTCCTGAGTCCTCTTCTTCTGCTCCATAGACAGTCCCACCTAAACCTCCGCCAGTCACAGGAGTAGATCTCCCGTCCTCCTCCTGTCCCGTGGGTCTCACTCCTTCCGCTGACTCCGCAGAACCCGGATCTGAACCTGAGAAGGAAAGGAGAAGAGTGAGGTGAGGACCATTGTTGGTGGGGGAAGGGCCCTGACCTTAGGGGAACCACAAATATCAGCAGTCAGCCTTCTGCCGCCTCTGTGCCATGTCTGCCTGGAACATAAGCCGAAGACCTCCACCCAATTCCCGGGAGGGTCGGCCTGGTGGAGACATCTTCATCCTTCTATCCCTATAGGATCGCCCAACACAACTTTCCTGTATCAGTCCTCATCCTCAGTGACCAAGAGCAGGACGCCGGCACACAGCCCCTCCCCCTACGCTGGGCCCGGAAGTGGCCAGAAACCACAACCTCCCCCGGTCTGTCTGTAGGCAGGTCCGTGTTCTCAATGTATCCGACCTTCCCAGGTTCCTGCACCAGGAATAGCCAGAGGACATCCCAGACGCCATGTTCTACAATGTCACCGTCACCAGGCGCCCACAACCATGTCCTAACCATAGCCAGGACTACGACCGGAACCAGACCAGCACAATGATGTCCTAACCATAGCCAGGACTACGACCGGAACCAGACCAGCACAATGATGTCCTAACCATAGCCAGGACTACGACAGGAACCAGACCAGCACAATGATGTCCTAACCATAGCCAGGACTACGACCGGAACCAGACCAGCACAATGATGTCCTAACCATAGCCAGGACTACGACCGGAACCAGACCAGCACAATGATGTCCTAACCATAGCCAGGACTACGACCGGAACCAGACCAGCACAATGATGTCCTAACCATAGCCAGGACTACGACCGGAACCAGACCAGCACAATGATGTCCTAACCATAGCCAGGACTACGACCGGAACCAGACCAGCACAATGATGTCCTAACCATAGCCAGGACTACGACCGGAACCAGACCAGCACAATGATGTCCTAACCATAGCCAGGACTACGACCGGAACCAGACCAGCACAATGATGTCCTAACCATAGCCAGGACTACGACCGGAACCAGACCAGCACAATGATGTCCTAACCATAGCCAGGACTACGACCGGAACCAGACCAGCACAATGATGTCCTAACCATAGCCAGGACTACGACCGGAACCAGACCAGCACAATGATGTCCTAACCATAGCCAGGACTACG
>NW_017311303.1:3114-4354 GCF_000935625.1 Nanorana parkeri
AGACGCCATATTCTGGACTACGACCGGAACCAGACCAGCACAATGATGTCCTAACCATAGCCAGGACTACGACCGGAACCAGACCAGCACAATGATGTCCTAACCATAGCCAGGACTACGACCGGAACCAGACCAGCACAATGATGTCCTAACCATAGCAACGACACCAAGTCAATGGCTGCCCATGGGGACGGCGCTGCAATCCCAACTCTTCTCTTCCTCGGTATGGGCGGACACCCCGGAGACCTGCCCATGGCGACTCGCCAACCACAATCCATGTTTGGTGGAGGAAGAATGAGGAGACAGCTTGCATGTGAAGGTAAAACAGGGCGGAGCGTGCAATACCACCGACCACCACTAGAGGGAGACTCGTCCAAACCTAGACACAGGCAGATACACGTCTTGCATACACTCTGTGGCACTCGATAATTCCCCAAACTATCCCGTGAGCCGGAATCCCGGGAACACTTCCACCTTTCCCACACTCAACGGACACATGACTTATGTGGATGCCACCACCTGCAGTTTGTCAGCTGACTGGTCACATCTGGCAGATCCGATTCCACACACCCCACTGATCTGCACGCAGTCACATGATGCCACTTCATAAAGATGAGGAGGGAAGTTATGGCCGAGCACGCAGGCTCTCGTAGTATAATCCACCAACATCTCAGAGAGAGAGAACTCTTAGTACATAGAAGCCACCGATTCATTGTTATCATTTATTATCCCGAGGTGGGCGGAGCCTAGAAATATCTACAGAGGTGAAAACTACAACAACGAAAAAGACAGAAGTTTGGCTCTTTGCTCTGTAATAAGAAGGGAGAAGAACAGAAATCACCGTTTTGGGCAGAATGATTCGTCCTGAAGGTGGGAGGAGCCAGAGAACGTGTTCTGAAGACACTCCCACACCATCACCGGGGTTCGGAGGCGGGGTGGGTTCTGACCTTCGGCCAATCATCTTTGGAGGTGTTACCTAACCTGCTGGGAGGGTGGTTTTGGCCTCCCGAAGTGGCTGTAGGGCATATGGACCAGCCGGTTCTGATGGTTGGGATTTCTGACACCAGCGCATCATCCCGACGGCGGCGAGTCCAAACACAACACGGCGGCTGTGAACAAGGACTGTCCAACCAATTTGTGGCCCCCCGGGGGTTCCGTGAGGTCCCGACGCACCGTCTCTGCATGAAGCTCAGTGGTGGCAGCAGATACTTTGGTGTCTCTTATATGGGATGACCACACC
>NW_017311303.1:4452-4758 GCF_000935625.1 Nanorana parkeri
TATGTTCCTTCACTGGCAGGACCTCAGATGCCCGGACCCGGGTCACCTGTCTCCTGAACTAAGAAGACACGTGTGACCTCATCTCGCTCACATCCATCCTCAGGGGCCCCACCCAGCCAATGGCGGCACTCCCATCCAGTAGGGAGCAGCCTGTGCGGAGCCTCCAGGAAATAACCCCTCCCCCCTTACCTGCCACACGGAGAGTGATCATCACTGCCTGCAGAACGGCGCCGACCAGCATCAGGACCACCAGCAGTACCAGCACTGCACGCTCACAGCAGGGGGGCCCCGGGTCCCCCCCCCCAG
>NW_017311303.1:4823-6289 GCF_000935625.1 Nanorana parkeri
GGCTGTGTGGGCCCCGGATTGGGGGCCATAGAGGTGACTCCCCACCCATAGACGGGTCTCTGCTGACCACAGAGCGGTGTCTTCAGGAAATGAGGAGGAGTCACACTCCTATCCTCCCGGTCCAGCACCGGATCTCCTCGGCATGTGGTCACCTGGACTGCCGGGGCCAATCACCAGGCAGGAACCTCTCCTTAAAGTGGCAGGCGATGCGTTGCTGGGGGGTCCTAAAGCCGAGCTCCTCAGCCCTCCAAGACTTACCTGCACACCAAATCCTGTGCCTCCACATGCACCCCTATACCGCCAGATCCCTGTGACCCCGGAGCATCCTGCGACTCCAGCGACACACTCAGGTGCACTCCTGTATTTCCTGGACGGGCTCTCTCGGTGGATGTGGCCCCCCCTGTGCCGGCGACATTTATACTACAGTGCCGAGTACATAGAAATGTATAATACATGACAAAGGATCCCCAGAGCACTCTGTGTTATAGCCGGCGGAGGCTGCTCCCTTTCAGGCAGGCTGTCTCTGACTGAAACCTCAACAGGGAGAGGGTGGAGTCACTACTCTAAAGTGTAGGGGGTTGGTAGGACATGGTGGCATGGAGGGTCTCTTGGTGCTCAGTAGCCCCGCCCCATCCATAGTCCCGCCCCATCCATAGTGCCGCCCCTTCTGTATGTAGTCCTGAAGGCCCATGCAGGGGGTTGGAAGGACATGGTGGGATGGAGGGTCTCTCGGTGTTCAGTAGTCCCGCCCCATCCATAGTCCCGCCCCTTCTGTATGTAGTCCTGAAGGCCCATGTAGGAGGTTGGAAGGACAGGGTGGCATGGAGGGTCTCTTGGTGCTCAGTAGCCCCGCCCCATCCATAGTCCCGCTCCGTCTGTATGTAGTTCTGAGGGCCCATGTAGGAGGTTGGAAGGACAGGGTGGCATGGAGGGTCTCTTGGTGCTCAGTAGCCCCGCCCCATCCATAGTCCCGCTCCGTCTGTATGTAGTTCTGAGGGCCCATGTAGGAGGTTGGAAGGACAGGGTGGCATGGAGGGTCTCTTGGTGCTCAGTGGTCCCGCCCCATCCATAGTCCCGCTCCGTCTGTATGTAGTTCTGAGGGCCCATGTAGGAGGTTGGAAGGACAGGGTGGCATGGAGGGTCTCTTGGTGCTCAGTGGTCCCGCCCCCCCATAGTGCCACCCCGTCTGTAGTCCTGAGGGCCCATGTAGGGGGTTGGAAGGGCATGGAGGGTCTCTTGGTGCTCAGTAGTCCCGCCCCCTCCGCCCGTCTATATGTAGTCCTGAGGGCCCATGTAGGGGGTTGGAAGGACATGGTGGGAGATGGAGGAAGTCAGCACTGGTGGGGGGCCCTGTACTCTCCCATGTGGGTGACGCCCGGTATGGTCTCCGGGTGTATTTCAGCATTTGATGTCTTGGGGTCCAGCGGGTGACTTGTGGGGGGGGGGGGGGCAACAAGGGCGCGCCC
>NW_017311303.1:6450-6866 GCF_000935625.1 Nanorana parkeri
AGCTCTGCTGTCTTTGGTCCTCACTTCCTGTCCTAATATCAGTTGTCACCAACACAGGAAGTCCCTCTTAAAGAGAAACAGCAACAGTAACAGATGATGTAACCCTCCCCCCTATATCCGGGGTGTGTGGGGGGGCCCCGGGCGGGAGGTGTGACCCCTCGTCCTCCTCCATCACACCGAGCTCTGCACAGGGGTCACTTCTACATGGAGCTCCTGAGGAGCCAACTGCAACCAATGAGGACCCTCCGAGGACCAACAACACACCGGACATCCCTGGACTCCCTGTGACCCCCACACAGGAACCAATCACAGATCAGTGTCCGGGGTTGTGGTTGCTATGGGTAACTTCCCGGGAAGTGCAGCCTCAGGCACTTCCTGGACTCTGGTGTCACCGTACTAGCCTTGTACATGGGGGG
>NW_017311303.1:6920-7477 GCF_000935625.1 Nanorana parkeri
GAGAGAGGAGTGTGCTGACTGGAGGGGTCAGGAGGAGGTTCCTCTGGGAATTTGGGGCGGGGGCAGATTTTCCAGCATGTCGGTCGGTTCCCAAGGATGAGCAATGTTGAATCCCAACCCCCGTGAGGTATATCTTAGATTTGAAGATGACATGCGACATCTGAGGGCCCGGGGTCCCCATTGAAGACCTCGGGTGACCTCTGTGGAAGGGCCCCGAGCTATAGATTTATTACACTCTCATTATCCTCACCGAGCCGCCTCCATGTTGGGTCTCCGGGACCGTCATGTCCTATTGGTTGTCCTGCAGCTCACATTTAGGGGCCCATTCACACCATTGCGGGGCCCCAGCACACATGTGCGCCCATTCCAGTGAGGCCCCTATGTGGTATTTGTGGCAGTGGACGTCCAACGACACAGTGCATCGAGGGGCCAATCTGAATGACACCCCAGCACCCCATGAATGTGCCGGGGCCACGATATTGTACAATCATGTAACCCTTTCATCACCGGAGTCTGCCATCAGAGAACGTCATGACCTATTGTTCTGACTGAGAACT
>NW_017311304.1:0-1669 GCF_000935625.1 Nanorana parkeri
CACCCTCCATAGACGGGACACCCTCCATAGACGGGACACCCACCCTTCCAGCAGTTCCCCTCCCCCCTCATCAACATGCCAATATATTCTCAAATAAAACCTTTTAATGTCTTATTTTAGTCCTGGTGATGTCATTGCTGGGTCCCTCTGATCCTCTATGCAAGGCAGGCAGATCATGGCTGGTGGGAGGGTTTGACAGGGGGCTGTAGATTGCTTCCTGAAAACATCACTGCACCCTGATACAAGAAGTGGGTGGGCTCTTGGGAGGAGTTATGTAAATATCAGAATGCCTTGATTGGTGGAGTCAGTCCGGAGGAGTGGGCGTTCCTAGGCAGGCTTCATTTGCATGTAGACCACCCCAGGTAATTTGATTGACTGAACTGAAATTCAATGAATGTTAATGTCGGGGGCAGGGAGAAAATCTCATTTATTTGGGGTTTACATGAACTGTGACTCCTAATACATCTCCATCACTCCTGCAACAGAAGCCCCGCCCCTTCCTAGGGCAAAAGAGGGCCGAAGTCCTCCATAGTTCTGTCCATTCTTTTATTACCTGAATTGGCGCCACATTCCGGAGAGATAAATGGTCAGAAATCATCAATATATTTCATCCTTCACAGCAGAGCCACCAGGTTCCTTCTCCTCTTTAAGGAGGTGAGCCAGTCTGATGGTCACTGAGCCAGTGTGATATTCAGTGAGCCAGTCCGATGGTCAGTGAGCCAGTCCGATGGTCAGTGAGCCAGTCCGATGGTCAATGAGCCAGTCCGATGGTCAATGAGCCAGTCCGATGGTCAGTGAGCCAGTCCGATGGTCAGTGAGCCAGTCCGAAGGCTATGGTCAGTGAGCCAGTCCGATGTTCAGTGAGCCAGTCCGATGGTCAGTGAGCCAGTCCGATGGTCAGTGAGCCAGTCCGATGGTCAATGAGCCAGTCCAGTCGTCAGTGTTCCAGTCTGATGGTCAGTGAGCCAGTCCGATGGTCAATGAGCCAGTCCAGTCGTCAGTGTTCCAGTCTGATGGTCAGTGAGACAGTCCGATGATCAGTGAGCCATTGGTCATTGGTAGATCAGAGGATCGCTCTCTCATTGGCATATGCAGGCCCGGCGCTACAGCAAGGCAAGCGGACGCCTGAGGGCGCTGCAGGGTGAGGGCGGAAAAAACAGGGCATTGTGATAAGCACTCTGTATTTTTTTTTTTCACTTACCTTCGGCGCGGGGGAGCAGCGGCGAGCCAGCGTTGGTCCGGTGGGAGGAGCTCCAGGTGGGGTCCTAATTTAGCTGGCCGGCGACTGCCAGAGGATCCCGAAACGGCGACTGCCAGAGGATCCCGACACGCGCGGCACCTCAGGCAGTCGCCGGCCAGCTAAATTAGGACCCCCACCTGGAGCTCCTCCCACCGGCCCAGCTCTGACTCGCTGCTGCTCTCCCGCGCCGGAGGTAAGTGAAGAAAAAAAAACATGCTGATAGGGAGCAGGCCTAGCGCTACAGGGGGGTCAAATACTGGTGCATTCTGGGTCTATGGGGTACTCTGGAAATACTGGTGCATTCTGGGTCTATGGGGTACTCTGCAAATACTGGTGCATTCTGGGTCTATGGGGTGCTCTGCAAATACTGGTGCATTCTGGGTCTATGGGGTATTCTGGAATTACTGGGGTATTCTGGGTGTATGGGGT
>NW_017311304.1:1744-3360 GCF_000935625.1 Nanorana parkeri
AAATACTGGTGCATTCTGGGTCTATGGGGTACTCTGGAAATACTGGTGCATTCTGGGTCTATGGGGTGCTCTGGAAATACTGGTGCATTCTGGGTCTATGGGGTACTCTGGAAATACTGGTGCATTCTGGGTCTATGGGGTACTCTGCAAATACTGGTGCATTCTGGGTCTATGGGGTGCTCTGGAAATACTGGTGCATTCTGGGTCTATGGGGTATTCTGGGAGTCTTGGGGTATTCTGGGTCTATGGGGTACTCTGGAAATACTGGTGCATTCTGGGTCTATGGGGTACTCTGCAAATACTGGTGCATTCTGGGTCTATGGGGTGCTCTGCAAATACTGGTGCATTCTGGGTCTATGGGGTATTCTGGAAGTCATAAGGTATTCTAGGTGTATGGGGTATTCTGGATTGATGGAGTATTCGAGGAGTCCTGGGTTATTCTGGGGGTCCTGGGGTATTTTGGGAGTCTTGGGGAATTCTGAGTCTATGGGGCAATCTGGGAATTCTGGGTTATTCTGGGACTTTGCAATATTATTGGAGTCCTGGGGTATTCTGGGAGTCCTAGAGTATTCTGGGAGTCCTGGGATATTCTTGGAGTATTGGGGTATATTAGAAGTCCTGGGATATTTTGGGTCTATGGGATATTCTGTGTCAATGGGGTATTCTGTGTCTATGGGGTATTAAGTGTCTATGGGGTATTTTAGGAATCATGGGGTATTCTGTGTCTATGGGGTATTTTAGGGATCATGGGGTATTCAGTGTCTATGGGGTATTTTAGGAATCATGGGGTATTTTAGGAATCATGGGGTATTCAGTGTCTATGGGGTATTTTAGGAATCATGGGGTATTCTTGGAGTCTTGGGGTATTTTAGGAGTCCTGGGGTATTTTGGGACTATAGGATATTCTGTGCCTCTGGGGTATTCCGGGAGTTCGGGGGGTATTCTTGTGTGTTTGCTGTGTGAGCAGAGTTACTTCCTCCTCTAGCTACATTATAACACCGATACTATGAGTGCTGCCACTTATAATGGTGGTGAGAGGGGCGGGGCACCACGGGAAGGACGATGATCTCAGATTCACCGGGAAGGAGCGGAGGTTGTATTTGGTGAATCTTCTCCTTGGATTTCTCTTCCGTCACTCAGAAAGAGGGGCAAAGACTTCTCCTTCCGCACCGGCTTTGTGATGTGGAGTCCGGGGGCCGATCTATAAATCTTCCGCTCGGCGATACGCTGGGTGAGTGCCGTCCTCATGTTGTTCCCGCCACTAGATGGAGCCGAGGATGATGGGAAAGATTTATGGATCAGCCCTCTAAATGCCGAGGAGTCCTTCAGCTCAGGTCCTGATTCTTCTCTCTGTGTCTCTATAGAATGGGCGGCGAGCACATTACACCGAGTCGGAGCTTTGTGAATGGAACGTCTCCTGAGTGGCCTGTGCACACGGAGAGGAACGCGAAGATATGACGGAAGGAACCTCCTGAACTTATTCTGCACCCGGCTTCATCAATGGACGACCTTCGTTTACCAAATATCTCTCAATATGTCTATAAAAGTCATACAAATGAAACATGAATGACACAAATATTTATTGCCCTCTGACTGAATTATTTTGGGGTATTTGC
>NW_017311304.1:3600-7474 GCF_000935625.1 Nanorana parkeri
GGCCTTGTGGGAAATCCGGCCCTGTCCGTAACTTCACCATCAGTGACAGCAAAGAGCCTCATGGGGGTCATCAAGGGTCATGTCATAGTGCCTCCCGGTCAAATCCACATCTCATAGCATGTGGACTTCCTCAGGGCAGAGCGTCCTACACATGACTGGGTTGAGTCCTATGAGGTCATGGCCAAGTTCCTCCGCTCTTCCACAACGCTGTCAATGTTTTCATGTCACACAGAGAGTATCTGAGGGGGCTTAATGGCCGCACACTTCATTTGTTGGATGGATTAGTACATTATTATACAGGATTTACACAGCGCCAACAGTGTGCGCAGCGCTTTACAAAATAGTGGAGACATTACAGGTACAACACAATACAGTTTCAGAACAATAGGGTTGGGAGGGCCCTGCTCGTGAGAGCTTACAATCTAGTAGGAGGGGCCAAGTGATACAACAGGTAATAATTGTTTGGGTTGAGTTATAGGAGGAAGTAGAAGGACGGTTATGTTGAGGTGGGATCGGCTTCCCTGAAGAGATGGGTTTTTAAGGACCGCCTAAAGGTGGGCAGCCAAGAGATAGGCGGACATATTGGGGTAAGGTGTTCCAGAGGATGGGGGACACTCTGGAGAAGTCCTGGAGGCGAGCATGGGAGGAGGTAATGAGAGAGCTAGAGAGCAGCAGGTCTTGAGAGGAGCGGAGAGGACGTTTGGGTGATATTTTGAGATGAGGTCGGTGATGTAGGTTGGGGCGGTGTTGTAGACGGCTTTGTATGTTGTTGTTAGTATTTTGAATTTTATTAGTTGGGCAATTGGAAGCCAACTGGCTCCATTGTGTGTATGGAGCCGACCCTGATACTGAGGCGATCCGGGTAAACGGGCCTATTTGCGGGGCGGGCCTGGAGCGGCAGCATTCGGCTATTCACTCGCCGCCGTTCGGCCCCTTATGAGAATATATCAGAATCGGGGAGAACGGCGGCCAGTGAGCTTCCGGAGATTCGGCTCAGCCCAATCCAGATGTTGGATCGGCTGAGTTGGACGGTTTCTGCACTTCAGCTCAGCCGATCATGCGGAACCAAAGGGAGCCGATCTGCGGATGAACTCGGCCGCACAGAGCCATTCGTCTCTCTTCGCTTCGGCTCGGTTAGTCACTCGGCGGCGGCCGGACTCAGAATATCCCCCTTTGTACTTTGTATCAGATACAATGTATCTCAGAGCAGAACCAGGACAGTGATCACATGACCAGGAGCCGCCCCTCCCCCATCCAAGACCCGGATCACCTGTCAGTGATAGTTGGCTCTCGGGTCATAGACACCGATGGCTCTAGCTCCGCCTCTTGGATCTCAGCCCTGATGATGTCATATCCCGGGATCACCGGTCGTCACCTATCCTGTGCACAGTTACTCAATATGGAATTCATTACAGCGATTGGGGGCTGCAAGTGGGCGGTCCCTCCATAATAAGAGGTGGGGTGTGGGTGGGACCTCCCAGTCACTGGGCAGGCCTGAAGCAGTCTGTGGGCGGGGTTAATGCTAATTCTGTAGAAGAGATGTATCTGATCACCATGGTAACGTCCTGACCAAGAGGTGACATACAGACCTCCATCCAGTCCCAGGTTATACACTGCCCTGCCAGAAAGTCCGGCCAGGTCGGTGACCTGATTTACTTCTACTGCAGTTTGGCAACACAGACCCGGTCACCTGCCTACCCCAGCCTGTGATTGGACGGTGATGAGCCATCTCTCTGCTCACTCCTCCTGCCAGGATGCCTAGCTCAAGTGCACTGATTGGCTAGATAACCTCCACAAACAGAGTCCTGTGCCCACAGTCACCCATAGAGGGAGTAGTCCCAACCGGGGCGAGCCTGACTGAAGTCTGAGAGTGAGTGACAGGCGACTGTGTCAAGGTTTCCAAGACTGGACAGTTATTGGTTACTTCGGCCGTACTGATTACGCCCAGAAAAACGTCTTGGGCATACCTGGAATGCCCTCCCCCGCCATGACCCCGCCATGACCCCACTTTGACCCCGCCATGCCCCCGGAGGTGTCAGCCGGGTCCTTGTCTGTGTTGATGAAAGCGTCTCCTGTATACAGTGGCAAAACAAATGGCTGCTGGATCTGCCGGCGTCCATCACCAAGATGGCAGCCGGCAGGTAACATCGGTAACGCGCGTGACATCATCACGCACGTACCGCGACGGCGTCACTCGGTACCCGCACCAGGAGTCTCCCGGCCTCGGCACGCCTCTGCCTGTCTGCACTTCGCCTGTGAACACCGACTGCAGGATTCATTCTGGACACATTGTAATCATCGAACAAAAACAACTTTATTGTTATTTTACTTTTTTTAATGTGTTTTGATAAATAAATAAAACATTGAGAAGAGAAAACTTTATTTGTCTCCAAAGTTGACATATTTATTATTCATCATTGGGGCCGAGGAGGAGATGCAGCCATGGCTCTGGCAGGGGAGGGGTGTGCGTGGAGCTGAGAGGGTGACACGCATCATTTCCCGGATTCCGTGTTTCTCCGGCTGTCATTCTTATTTCACATTTTATCCGCCTCGGAATTAATTGATCCTCGTTGTACAGTAATGATCTGCCGCCCCTCCCCCGAGGATCGTCCTCTGTGACCATTATCCCGACACTCTGGACGTCTCTCCCCGGCCTCAGTCAGTGTAATGAAGGCTGCTGGGAGGACGATGTCTCCTCTGGACTGTGCGCCGTCCCCGCTCACCGCTCGGCATCATTATTGGTCTCTGCCATGTACTGGGACTCCTCGGGGGCGGTCCCAGGGGGGGGGGATCCTGTGTTTAGTAAACAGTCGGCGGTCAGGAGGTCCCTCAGGTCCCCCGGACTTCATTATTCTTCACAATTAGAACTTTTACCTGATTATCAGATAATTGGAGGAACTCCTCAGAGGGGAACCCGCCGGCCACGTCGATAATTAATACAGAAACGCAATTACTACAAAGCTCGTTACCTCAGAAGACTCAGCGGCTCCAAATCACTGAACACAGAAAGTCCCAATTATATCATTTCCGAGTGTTTTATAATAATCATATAAATCCTATATAATAATAGGTGAATGTAGGCACATGACTATAAACAAAGTATCATTTTAAAGCACAAACAACACATAGTATTTGAGGCTGAATAAAGACATTAGCCCATCAAGTCCAACCTATTAGGATCTCATTCTAGGAGTACCTGTACCCCTGTATATTACCTGTACCCCTGTATATTACCTGTACCCCTGTATGTTACCCGTACCCCTGTATATTACCTGTACCCCTGTATGTTACCTGTACCCCTGTATATTACCCGTACCCCTGTATATTACCTGTACCCCAGACACTCTGGACGTCTCTCCCCGGCCTCAGTCAGTGTAATGAAGGCTGCTGGGAGGACGATGTCTCCTCTGGACTGTGCGCCGTCCCCGCTCACCGCTCGGCATCATTATTGGTCTCTGCCATGTACTGGGACTCCTCGGGGGCGGTCCCAGGGGGGGGGGATCCTGTGTTTAGTAAACAGTCGGCGGTCAGGAGGTCCCTCAGGTCCCCCGGACTTCATTATTCTTCACAATTAGAACTTTTACCTGATTATCAGATAATTGGAGGAACTCCTCAGAGGGGAACCCGCCGGCCACGTCGATAATTAATACAGAAACGCAATTACTACAAAGCTCGTTACCTCAGAAGACTCAGCGGCTCCAAATCACTGAACACAGAAAGTCCCAATTATATCATTTCCGAGTGTTTTATAATAATCATATAAATCCTATATAATAATAGGTGAATGTAGGCACATGACTATAAACAAAGTATCATTTTAAAGCACAAACAACACATAGTATTTGAGGCTGAATAAAGACATTAGCCCATCAAG
>NW_017311305.1:0-2907 GCF_000935625.1 Nanorana parkeri
CCAGGAAGGAGGTCTAAACACCTGGTCTTCAAGCGGTTAAGCAATTATTATTTTTTTATCTATTTCCTCTCAGTGGAAAAAAAATGAAACTGAAATTAGTAAACAATTCATATTAAACATATTCTTGCTAACTATAGCTACACTATAATTTATTTGTTACAAGTACACGTGTAGTGTTGTGAAAGCAACCAATCATAAATCTGTTTCCATGTGTTTACCCAAACAGTGCAGGTGAAACATCTGATTGTTAGGTCTTTCTGCATACATACTGTATATTGCAAGGATCATGATATTGCATAAAACTGTATGTCCTCAGAAAGTAAACCAAACTCACTTGGCCATATGGAATGACTAGTTTCAAGTGAAGCAGCTGAAATCACATGGTGAATGCTGAATACAGCTGCTAGCACATCTGTGCCCTGGCTGACACATGTCCTACTAGACATCAGATCTAATGCATTTCATAAACTATAAATAAGAACAGTAGGGAAAAGTGAATTCAGGGAAATTTGTGACCATGTTGGTGTCCTAGGCTAGACAGTAGTCGTGCCCGACCCATGCTACTAATTTAGAGAAATTTGTTGTGTAACTAAATATACACCGTTTTTTTGCAGGTCTACTTTGTATACACTTGAGTACCAATGAGATTACCAGACAGGTTATGGTGAGGTGGGAAAAAAATAAACCAAAAAGCCCCCTAATCCTCAAAGGGTCCCAAACCTACCCATATTCCCTGTTTGCAGCTCATAATTCCCTCCTTTTGCAATCCTCAAATTAGAACAAAAAAGGTAAGAATTTAAAAATGTCCACCATCACAGTTCTCCTTACAGCTCCCTCCCCTTGATTACACAGAGGTCAAGAAGAACATAAGGAGATAATTAATCTGGCCTACCTCTACAGTTCTCATCTCCTAAATTTCTCCACCCTCATTACACATATATCACTTAGAATAGCAGGATGAGAGAATTCAACCAGTCTACCCACAGCTCTCTTAGCTCTCAGTTCTCTCCTTAATTTTACAGATGTTTAAAAGGATAAGAGAGAATTCAACCGGCCCACCACCACAATTCTCTGCTCTCAGCTGTCTTCAACGTCATTACCCAGAGTAAACTCAGAGTAGTTTGGAGGAAATAATTCTATGAGCATGCCCACAGCTCCTTCCTCCCTATTTGTAGCTCACTGCTTCCACCCCCTAATTACACAGAGGTGAAGAAGAACATAAAGAGAGACTTCATCTTGCCTGCCCCCTTAGTTCTTTCCTCTTTGTTGTCTCCACCTACACAGATATCACTCAAAATAGTGGGAGGAGAGAAATCAACCAGCCTACCCACAGCTTTCAGTTTTCTCCTCCTAACCAGAAGTTATAAAGTGCAGTAGCAGAGAGTCTGGCCCACTACCATAGTTCTCTGCTTTCAGCTGTCTTCACCCTTTTTGCATTGAGATCACTCTTTTGAGTACTTCGAGAAGAGAATTCAACCAGTCCACCCCACATTTGTCTTCTTTGTAGATATTAGAGATGGAAGAATTAATTCATCCCACCACAGTTCTCTGCGCTTATCAGAGTGGGAAGAGGATAACATTCAACCAGCCCACCTAGGTGTCTTCCTTGTTTGCCTATGCCAGGAGTAAAGGGGAAGTAAAGAGTCAACAGTCTCCTCTACTTCCATGCAAACAACCAAACTTTTTATAAAATATATAGTTCTTTGTATCTCACAAACAACTTTTTTTGTTATCTCTTTAGAAGATGTTAGGTAGTAGTTGTGTTACTAATACACTCCAAAAGCTCAAAAACATACGCTTAGACTTTAACCTAGACATTATTGGAAACAGGACTGAATGACCTTGTCAGTTACAGGTTATCAAGATAGACAATGGAGGTACAAACAGACATACTTGGATGGGTTGTCTGGTAAAATGGAGTTCCTGAAACACTGTATACTTAAGTTGTACTCTGTCATCTGAAAATTAATTCTTGAGTGAGATGGCTGGAACTTAATTTTGCCAAAAAGATACACATTCACACCGCTCTTTATTAAAATGAAGCCATTTTCCTAAAGTAAATATTCTTTTTTGGACATTCTAGTTTTCCACACACCATCTGTGATGTTTAGTAGCACCATAAATGTTTTCACATAACTGTTGAAAGATTTATATACTTCTTTCACAGTGTTATGATAATAATTTACTTCTTGCACTGCAATTTATGTATAAAACATGCTTTAAGTAAACTAGATGGAAGCGATAGGAAGAGCGCTTCTCGACAGTTCATATTTTACTTAATATGCAGAGGTCTGCTCAGGCAAATAGAAAAACATCTACTCTAGTTAACATAGGATTTCATCAACATTTCTCATTTATTGCATAATTTAATGTTACGGCTATAAAACGTGTTCTAGCTGAAATGTAACCATGAGCTAGAAGCTCAATAAATGAATGACTGACAAGTACACTCGGCACACCCAAATGTTATAGCTTCTGGTTACTATAGCAGTGTGGGTGTTGGCAAAATGAAACAGGAAAGGTGGAACAAACGTACGATGTATACCCCAGCTGAGTTGCAGAAGTCAATCACATTTGAAAATGTATTTATAACTGTGTATAAAATTTACATAGCTGAAACAAGGGGCATCTAGCCTTGATAGTCATTTGATATCCATGACCTTTAATGCCAACTATGCTTAGGTGGTATAAATACGCTCACTATACAAAAGGCTCAATTCTATGCTATAACTCAAGGGCTATTAGATATAAAGAAATACATATTATTTTTAGCCATGCTACTGTTATTTTAAGCTTTCGTTGGCTGATATTGATGAAAATAGCAGTCTTTATAGCAAATAATCATTTTTGCTTAGAACTAGGGATGTCTCGATACCATTTTTTTCAAGACCAAGTACAAGTACTTTC
>NW_017311305.1:3238-7453 GCF_000935625.1 Nanorana parkeri
ATGGAGAATGGCAACCAGCAATATAGGACTACAGATCCCATAAATCCATACTTATAGAGCAATTATACAGGGCTGCGTTTGGGTCTCACCATGGCTACGCGCAGGTATCACCAGGGCTGCATGTGGGTGCTGGGCTCATCAGGGCTCTGCGGGAGTGCCGGGCTCTCCAGGGCTAAACGGGTGGGTGCCAGGCTAGTGCCGCGCTCCAGGGCTGTATGGGCAGTGTGGGGCTGTACCAATGAGGACATTGCAAAAACCAAAAAACCTAAGTTGCAGAACCCTACCAATTTTCTTTTCTAATAACCAAGCATTATTAGGGCCTTGGTAGAATGGTCAACGGGTACGGTTCTTTTCATAAGATGTTGCTGATGAGAATTTCATGTTATGCTGATACTAAGGCATATTAATTAACTATTGGTTTTACCATTAGAAGATGGGAACAGTAATTACTGCATCTGCCCCAAATGTGAGTAATTGTGGGTAAATCTTCTGCATCAACTAAAACATCATGACATATGCTGTGGGACTTTACTGGAATTGAAAGGGCTTTGCAGCACTTCAGTGTCAGCAAAATTGTGATGTCACCTGGCTTTTTGTATGTGCCAAAGGTGTAGCTCCACTACGATTGCCCTTATCCAACATAGTGTAGCAATGCAGGGAAGTTGTTCTTAGAATTGTAAAAATTCTAATACTAATATATACAGCACATAGTGCTACAGAAGGCCCTTCTCCATTTCAGGTCTACATTTGCCCAAGTAAGGTTGCACTATGTGATGGAATTACATTTTGTGCAATGGATAGTTGATGTCTTTAAACCACATAAGCAAGGCTTAAAATGGAGATCTTTAAAATCATTCTTCTTCTTCTACACAGTGCCTCAAACACAAAAACAGATTAATAACTACTCATTTGACAACCAGTATGTATCACTGACTGTTGTACTTTGCATTACATTCGTCTTGAAACAACACCTCAACCTTTAGATAGATCCACGTCTCCAGAACTATGTCATCACAAGGGGTACTTATGCTGTTTATTTTATTTTATTTTTCACAAGTACATTTTTTATTGTGGTTATCAGTTGCATAGTTACATACAGTAGTCAAATACAATAAGGTGCAACAAACAGGGGGATATAAATGCAGGGGGAAAAGGGGATTCCTAGGGAGCAAGTCTCCATATACAGCATGGAGGGTGATCATATGCACAGTAAGAACATTCCATTTATTCGATTATGTATTTGATTGTAACCTGGAGAGGCTTAAGTAGGATTCGCACTTTGTAGGGTCCCCAGCATTGCTAAAAAGTTGTATTAGTTTCACGTGGTGTGGCTTTACTTGGGGCCTAAAGGAGGGTCAAACTGAGGTTACTGTGCTTGTCTGAAAGGACGCTCCATACTGTGGTATTATGGCTCAGCTTGGCCTGGAAACTTAACTCATCCTAGGGTGAGGAAGGGAGAGGATGAAGGAAAAGGAAAAGGGAGGGGAAAAGTATAAAGAGTTCTTAGTGTACAGGAGATGGTAAAAGGGGCAGGGGGAATGAGAGGGTAGAATAATGAAAAGCAGGATAGGGAGAAGGGAAAGGAGAGCTGGGGAAGAGTGAGTTGTGGGGGAAGTTAGAGGAAGAGAAAGCCTCTATCCCTCGCCCGCTTCCTAGCGCACTAAGAAGAACCTCAAGGTCTACTGTCGTTAAGGCTGGGCTTTATCACTAAATGATGGCTGGGTTAAAGGGGGAAAGGAGGGAGTAAAATTCCTTATATGCTGTTTATTTATTCCTTTTTTCTTTCATATGGTGCTACAAAAATGTATCAGTCTCAAGGAGTTACCAAGCAGTGTATATGATAGCCAAAAAGTCTTAATATCCATTGTGAATTTATTAATTTAGACTTCCTCAGCACAGTGGGAAAGGCTGTCATCTAAACATAAGTTAATTCAGGCAGCCAGTAGATAGGCTCTGTGTACTAACAAAAAAGGTTGTTAGATGTATTGGCACCAGTAGATGTTTTGAGAACAAAAAACAATTGTTAAAAAAATTTGAAGTGCTTATCACACAAATTATAGATAAATTGCAACCAACTGTATATAAATGCCAATGTGTTTTATGTAGATTTGAAGCAATGTTTCTCATCTAATTATGCAAAGATTAATATAATACCAAGCTTCTTAATGGTAGTGCACCTAAATACTTTTTTTTTCTATTATGAGATCTTACAGAAAGGATTTTCTGACTGTAGTGACAAATAAAGCCATATTCTTTCATAAATACCTTTCCTGCTCCTCCTTTTCTTCTTCCGTTCATTATATTATGGGTGTAATTGTTCTGTTTTATATCATGCCACCGACCTTGTGCTGCTGCAGCCCCAGGTGGTAACCATTAGAACATGTCTCATGCAGGAACAGCTGTAACAGCAGCTGTATGCAGCCCTCACCTTTTTATTTTAACTGCCTCCTGCTATATGTGCAAAGATCCTTATATGATATGATTATATGTATGCTTGCTAAGGACTTAAAGGATTAAACAAAAAACTGACGTCCAGTAACTTATGACAGCCAGACAGAAATGAACAGCCACATTATGTTAGCAAATTTAAACCAATATCTAATGTGGCTGTTATCATTTCTGCACATTACTGCTTTATGTACTGTTACTTCATAAAGAAAACCCAGTGGATATGGGTAGCTAAGATATACAAGACCTACCTTCCAATTGCAGCAGGAGACCTTTGGGTACATAATGTTGGAAGGGCAAAGCTAAAAGTTGAAGCATGGAAATTTAAACTTTTTGGTTTATTAGAAGCCATCAGATGATTCTACTGAAATATGACCATGACTGAAAGGAAAGTTTTTGGTGGACATGGTTAACCATAATTAGGCAGATGCCTCACCAGGACCACTGAGCAGTTAGCCATCTCAATCCCCTTGATTCCACTTGGGGAGCTGAAGTGTTCTCCCCAACTTAGCATACATGTGAATGAACAGCCTGTGCTAGGACAGACCTTCCCATTTCTGAATAGATTCATTATTTCTGAATCTCAGTTGCACAGAGATTTTACAGCAGTGAGGGGTATCACTAGCAACAAAGTCAGGAGAAAACTCCCCAGTGGGCACAAAAACAGTCCCAGTCCCTTCCCCAGTCAATGGTAATCTCAGATCTCAGCAAGCAGCCCAAAACTAAAATCATTGTATTATATCATAAATATACTTAATAAATAATGTAAACAGTCTTAGTAATTTAAGTTAATAACTAATTAATAACCTGTTTCCAATGCATAGTTTGTAACCACCTGTTTGCATTGGGCGGAAGTAGGCTATCTTTTTAAAACTCCAACCACAATGCTGCATGAAAACAACAAACTCAACACAACAATGCTTTATGGGCACTCCCTGAAACATATTGGGCAGAAAAAAGAGCTTTAGAAAAGGTGGCTACAGGCCCATAGGGACATACTATTGCTTGCAGAATGCCCAGGAATCCAAATACAGGAAGGGACAGAGAAACTAAGTCAAAGAGTTGTCAGAGAGTAAATAAACTAACTTGGATCACAGCCAGCCAGGTATAGACATTATCAAAAGATAAGCAAAAGTATAGTTACATGAACAGCTAAAGGTTGTTTACAGAGTCAAATGTCACAACCAGGATGCAGAGCACACATAGAAATCACAGCAAGGTCAGGCAAAGTGAGACCAGGACAAGCAAGCAATGGTCAATATGTGGACATAAAAGAATTCACGCTCACAAGTTAACAAAATCTGCAATGGGTGCCTTGAGAGTGAAGCAACTCACTTTTAAAAAGGGAGCCCAACCAATTAGGAAATATACTGACATCCTGGTAAACTGGGCATTAAAGGCACAAAAACAACACTGACGAATACACCTGGAAATGGTAGAGGAATCTGGAGTATAAAAAGACCCAGCAGAAAAAAAAACTAGGAAAGCCAGGAACCAGAAAGATGTACTAGCAAGTACTACCCTGTAACTGACCCAATTACACCCTGGACCACCTTCCATGATGAGGATGAGCCCAGCTAGATGAACACACTGAAGATACTGCTTCAAATAAAACATTTGTCATGCACAGAATACATGACTACAGACAATGTGAAAGTTCTTATAAGCCATATTCATGTTATAAAAGTTTTGCTGAAAAAGGGTCATATTTGGTATACAAACACATACTTTTTAACTCTTGAGTATTTTATTAATTTTCCAAATTAC
>NW_017311306.1:0-947 GCF_000935625.1 Nanorana parkeri
CTTCACATCAGAGTCCCCCCTTCACATCAGAGTCCCCCCTTGGAGTGTTCGGATGGAAAAGACACTTCCAGTCATGTCGCCGTCAGTTTTGTTGTGGAGAATGGCGCCCTCCAGTGTCCACATTGCGGAACTACAGGACAGAGAGTCACACAACTGCTTTCCCGATGAACCTTCGTTACCCTCCTGCTTGTCCCACTCTACCCAAAAGAACCTTATGTACCCAACAGAACCTACTGTACCCAACAGTGCCTACTGTACCCAACAGAACCTACTGTACCCAACAGAACCTACTCTACCCAACAGAACCTACTGTACCCAACAGAACCTACTGTACCCAACAGAACCTACTGTACCCAACAGAACCTAATCTACCCAACAAAACCTAATCTACCCAACAGAACCTAATATACCCAACAGAACCTACTCTACCCAACAGAACCTACTCTACCCAACAGAACCTACTGTACCCAAAAGTTTCTATTGTACCCAACAGTGCCTACTGTACCCACTGCACCCAACAGTGCCTACTGTACCCACTGCACCCAACAGTGCCTACTGTACCCACTGCACCCAACATTGCCTTCTGTACCCACTGCACCCAACAGTGCCTTCTGTACCCACTGCACCCAACAGTGCCTTCTGTACCCACTGCACCCAACAGTGCCTTCTGTACCCACTGCACCCAACAGTGCCTTCTGTACCCACTGCACCCAACAGTGCCTTCTGTACCACTACTGTACCCAACAGAACCTACTGTACCCAACAGAACCTACTGTACCCAACAGAACCTAATCTACCCAACAAAACCTAATCTACCCAACAGAACCTAATATACCCAACAGAACCTACTCTACCCAACAGAACCTACTCTACCCAACAGAACCTACTGTACCCAAAAGTTTCTATTGTACCCAACAGTGCCTACTGTACCCACTGCACCCAACAGT
>NW_017311306.1:1346-3037 GCF_000935625.1 Nanorana parkeri
CTGCACCCAACAGTGCCTACTGTACCCACTGCACCCAACAGCGTAAGAGTGAATGGGTGCTGTGTACGCTGGATGTAGCAGATGTGTAAATGGGGGAGCAGTGATGGCGGTGAGCTCCCCACTGATCCCGGCATGGGTCAAGCACTGGGGGAACACCAATGTAATAATATGGTCCCAGGACTGTTGTGTACAAAGAATTGTGACATCAGACCGCAAGGAACACAAAACCTTCCAACGTATGACAAAGACCCAGTGTGGGCTTCCCATCAGTGTCTCAGAGAGAGAGAGCCATCTGGGGCTGGTGGGACACTGGCCTCCTCAGTATCCAATGGACCATAGCGTAGGATCGGTGGTGCCAGCAATGTTCTCTCTCGACGCCTCACTGCAATATAGATCCTGTAGATGTCTCCGAGAGTTTCAAGGTACGTGCTGCTCTGTAGTTCTACAACATCATGATAAAGGTGTGAGGGCTGCCCCAGGAAGGAAAGTCCTCAGTGAGGTCCTGTGGGCTCTCTCCATCACCAATAGCAGGTAGAAGGGCTCCTCTCTGAAGAGTAGACTAGGCCGGGGCTCCACGCTGACCTCATCTGGCAGGTCTTCCATGTAGATTTCAGAGCAGTGCCATCGATTCTCATCATCGTCTTCTTTAATATGTTTACAGGGCCCGGCGAGTGAGGTCAGCCCCTGAGGGAGTCCTCAATGTCGCTGACTCCAGACTTCACCTCCATTACGTGGCCGCATGGGTTCTGGAATGTCTCATAAAGGAGACATCATGTTTAACTGAGTAAGACTGACTGACAGCCGGCCTACCAAGGGGGCCCCTAGAACCCGAAGATCAGTGAGCTGTATTCTAAAGAGGATCAAAATGGCCGCCGAGGGTTCTGTGTTTGAGGCATTCGCAGCCTGAGTTGGATGATTCTGGCGAATAGATCTCCATGTGGTCTATGATGCCACCTGGAGGTCATTTTCTGAGACATCCCGGCAAATAGCATTACCTGGTCATACATCTCCCCAGACACCATCCCGCTCACTCTCCTCACATTGAGAAACATTAGTACACAAGCCATAAATACATTGCTGTACAGTCCGTGTTCTTCCATTACAACCAATCAGCATCCTCCTTGCTCAGGATGTCATTGATGAGCTCCGGGGTCCTCTTTCTTTCCTATACATTGCTCTTGGCGTCACCGGGGGGTCTGTTGGTTGACCTGGGAGGGGGATTTTATAATGGCGCCATGGAGCAGAGCTGCTAATGATCTGTGAACATTTCCCAGGAAACAACAGGAGTCTGTGCGGCGTGCTGACAAACATTTGTAAGTCGGCGTTGTGCAGAATGACAATGAGGTAACATGCAGCTGGCGGGAATGAACGCCGCCTTCTATTAACCCCACGCGGGCTGAATCCTTAACCCTTCATTCTAATTCATTCCTCTCCCACAGCTCAATCTGGCCTTGTAAGATGGACCCCAGCGTGTTGCTATGACGACATGGACAGGCCCCACGTATATGGAGAAGAGAAGTGATGAAGCTGCTGCCTATGGATACAACACGGCGTCATCGGAACACCCCACCAACCCAAATCTACATAACCACTGCACCCTCTAACCACGTCCATGGAGGGAATCCCCAATCACTAACACATCCTGCAAATACTACACTCTACTCCTAACCCCAACCCTACACTCTACTCCT
>NW_017311306.1:3290-4075 GCF_000935625.1 Nanorana parkeri
TACTCCTAACCCTAAAACTGAGCTGCACTCTACTCCTAACCGCAAACATAACTCTACACTCTACTCCTAACCTCAACCATAACCCTAAACTCTACTCCTAACCCTAATACTGAGCTACACTCTACTCCTAACCCTAATAATGAGCTGCAATATACTCCTAACCCTACCCTCTACTCCTAACCCCAACCCTACACTCTACTCCTAACCCGAACCCTACCCTCTACTCCTAACCCCAACCCTACACTCTACTCCTAACCCCAACCCTACACTCTACTCCTAACCACAACCCTACACTCTACTCCTAACCCCAACCCTACACTCTACTTCTAACCCTACACTCTACTCCTAACCCTACACTCTACTCCTAGCCCTAATAATGAGCAACACTCTACCCCTAACCCTAATAATGAGCTACACTCTACTCCTAACCCTTAGGGTTAGGTTTAGGGTTAGGAGTAGAGTGTTGGGTTGGGGTTAGGAGTAGAGTGTAGAGTGTAGAGTGTAACCCTAACCCTAACCCTACTCCTAACCCTACAATCTACTCCTAACCCCAACCCTACACTCTACTCCTAACCCCAACCCTACACTCTACTCCTAACCTCAACCCCAACCCTACACTCTACTCCTAACCCCAATCCTAATACTGAGCTACACTCTACTCCTAACCCTAAAACTGAGCTGCACTCTACTCCTAAATGCAAACATAACTCTACACTCTACTCCTAACCTCAACCCTAACCCTAACAGTACTAAGAAAAGATGTCCTTGAGTTGGAAAAAGTCCGG
>NW_017311306.1:5427-6194 GCF_000935625.1 Nanorana parkeri
TTTATTCAACCTCAAATACTATGTAACTATGTATGTAACCCTAAACTCTACTCCTAACCCTAATAATGAGCTGCAATATACTCCTAACCCTAACCCTAACCCTAAACTCTACTCCTAACCCTAATACCCTAACCACCAACCCTACACTCTACTCCTAACCCTAATATTGAGCTACACTCTACTCCTAACCCTAATAATGAGCTACACTCTACTCCTAGCCCTAATAATGAGCAACACTCTACTCCTAACCCTAAAACTGAGCTGCACTCTACTCCGAACTCTACCCTCTACTCCTACCCTCAACCCCAACCCTACACTCTACTCCTAACCCCAACCCTAATACTGAGCTACACTCTACTCCTAACCCTAAAACTGAGCTGCACCCTACTCCTAACCCCAAACATAACTCAACACTCTACTCCTAACATCAACCCTAACCCTAAACTCTACTCCTAACCCTAATACCCTAACCCTAACCCTAACCCAACCCTACACTCTACTCCTAACCCTAATATTGAGCTACACTCTACTCCTAACCCTAAAACTGAGCTGCACTCTACTCCGAACCCTACCCTCTACTCCTACCCTCAACCCTAATACTGCCCTACACTCTACTCCTAACCCCATCCCTACTCTCTACTCCTAACCCCAACCCTACACTCTACTCCTAACCCCAACCCTACACTCTACTCCTAACCCCAAACCCTACACTCTACTCCTAACCACAACCCCAACCCTACATTCGACTCCTAACCCCAACCCTACAC
>NW_017311306.1:6892-7128 GCF_000935625.1 Nanorana parkeri
CCTAAAAATGAGCTACACTCTACTCCTAACCCTTATAATGAGCTACACTCTTCTCCTAACCCTAATAATTAGCAACACTTTGTTATGGAAATTCACTTGGTTCAACGCACAAATCCATGTCGCATTAAGCTGCGCCAAACGCAAAGAATTTCCCCCGTTGTACTGCGCTCCTTTATGCGAGGACTGGAAGTATCTCCCTCTATAGAGTCATGTAGAGTCAGGAGACAGATGTTGCT
>NW_017311306.1:7224-10741 GCF_000935625.1 Nanorana parkeri
AGACAGGAAGTGAACAGGAGTCAGCTAACAAATCACATGTAGTAACAATCTCTGACCACCGGAGTGACTTTATCCCGCGTGGCTCAGTGAGCAATGCCACATAACGTTACTCGGATTCTCATGCGCGCTCAGTCACAGGGACAACGTTATATCATCTCAAGCGTGTTGATCAGGCACCCCAGAGACAACAAACGCACGTTCCTTTCATATACTGCGTTCAAGACGAATGTATCCACGCAAGCCAATAAATCCATGCATTGCACGGGGGGCCCCAGCCGGCGTCCATACATTCGCCAAGAAGACACTGCTCCGCTGCGCATAAGAAATCTCCTCCAATGGATTAATCCCCCAGCGTCTATTTACCGAGACACTGAGAGACTAATGACAAAACATTACAATACACTAAAAACACATCCTAATAAAATTTCCACAACAACTCTACTCCTAACCCTAATAATGAGCTACACTCTACTGCTAACTCTAATAATGAGCTACACTCTTCTCCTAACCCTAACCCTATGTAACGCACTGGCCGAGGAGGTTGAGGTAGGATCGCAGCTGCGGAAATTGGCTTGAACCTGTGCGTGAGGATTTGGCTCAGATCGAGGGTTCTCGTTATCACTCTGTATGTGAGGGAGTGATGTTGTAACCCTCTAGCACATCATACGCCAATCCGTATAGAATGGGGGGTTGGAGTTCCCCTATAGGTATGCTCAGGAGTACCCCTGGAAGGCTATATGCTAATCCAGCGGCCTCTAATTAGTATCAATCGTAAGAGTAATTGCAGTCACCTTAACCCCACACTCTCCACAGAGATCACAGGTATATGGTTTACAAGAGGAGCGGAGCAATAATGGTAGTATACAGTTTTGGGAATGAAGTAGCAGATTATTGATCTGTAGTTACATCAATAGCACAACTGAGTATTTGCTGACACTTCCTATGGAGTAGCCACTAGGGCAGGGTACTTGCGATTTGAAGGGTGGTTCTACAGTCCATTAACCTCTGCAGGGAAGATAGTAGTATTGTCCTGGCAGTTCCAGAGAGAGATCTGTCCCATATGCAGCCAGAGGAGAGCAGGAGGAATCGCTATGAATCCCCCACGGTACTGGAGGAAGTTTGGCAGAGGAGAGCGGCAGGCTGGAGAAGAGGTGTGCGGGTTCCTGTGTCCACTATTCGGCAAGTTGCACTGGCTCGACGGTCGCAACACTAGAACGCCGAGCCATTGCAACTGGCGTCATTATGAGGAGGAGGATCCGAGAGGGGGAGGAGCCGAGCGTGCTGTGCGCCACCTCGGCCTCCTCGTGACGTCACGCCGCTGGGTGAAGAGGCCGTCCCGCGGCCCCAAGCGCCGGACCCGGGATACACTATGACACCCTAATAATGAGCTACACTCTACTGCTAACTCTAATAATGAGCTACACTCTATTTTTACTCCTATTCCTAAAGCTAAAACTAGATATATTTTTCACTCTCTCAATGCTAAGCTAAACATTTTACCTTTGTTTTTTCCTAACCCTAGCCATTGTCTACATGCTAATGTTAACCTTAACCCTAATCGTTACTGAATCCCTTACCCTGGTTCTAACCCTAAGCATAGTTGTTTTAATTCTAGTATACTATTTCTAATCATAAATCAATCCTTATCCCTAGTTCTTACCCTTACACTTATCATATTTTCACTCTTGTTCTAACCATAACCCTACTACCAACCCTAACCATAGCCAACATCATCAATCTTACCCAAACCCTAATCCTGAATCTAGTTATATTCTTCACTCTAGTTCCAAACCAAACTCTTTACTTTTGTCCTTACTGTAACCTTAGTCATAACCTGCACTCTAGTCCTATTATTAATAGCAGAAAAAACGTTACCATTGGGCTGTCATTTTTGTCCTGCTGGCGGAAGAACGCCAGAAATCTGTAAACATTGTGTTACACTCTCCCAGACAAGTACAACATTCATAATTCCAGCTCCCCAATTTATTGGGATCTAGGTGTGGGAGGAGCTCTAGTGTTTTGGCCAATCACCCCAGGAGGTGTCACCCTACCTGCTGGGAGGAGAGGTGCTGCTTTCTGAAATGGTCATAGGTTATTTGGGCCCGTTGGTTCTGATGTCTGGATCGGGGGATAGGATTTCCAATACTGACTTGTCAGCCTGATCACCACATGGCTAAACCTAACCCTTAGTAACCCAATCCCTAACCATAGTCCTAAACCTAAAATTAGTCATATTTGTAACTCTAGTCCTAACCCTAACACTACTCATAATCTTAACTCTAATCCTAACCTTATCCCTAGTCATAGTCCTCACTATAGTTGTAGCCCTAATCATAACCCAATCCCTAACCCTAGTCCTAAACCTACAACTAGTCAAATGTTTCACTCTAGTCTAGCAATAACCAGAAACCAATCCCTAATCCTACTTTTAACCCTAACACTAGTCATAATCTTAAATCTAGTGCTAATCCTATCATTAGTAATAATCTCCTAATCCTAAGCCCTAACCTTAACCCTAACTGAATCCTAAACACTAGCCCTAACACTAGTCATAATCTTAAGTCTAGTACTAACACTAACCTTACATCTACCTGTAACACTAGTCATATTGTTCACTCTAGTCCTAACCCTAATCAAAATGCAATCCCTAACCCTAGATCTAAATCTAACGCTAGTCATATTCTTCACTCTCCCTAACCATAGCACTGGTCACAATCTTCACTCTTTTCTACTCAGAACTTAGGGTTAGGGCTAGGGTTAACTGTAGCCCTAGCCCTATTCCTATCACTTATGATACCAAATATTAAGATGTTAACCCTAATCTCATCCCTTGTTCTAAGTTGAATTGTAGTCTAAACCTTAACACTAGTAATAATCTACACCCAAATTCTCACTCAACCTCAAGCCTAGAATCCTAACCCTAGTCTTGACCCTAAAATAGTCCAAAATATATAAACACTGTTCCTAAACCCAAACTGCAGTCCTAACGCTAACACCCATTATAATCTTCACTTAACCCCTAACCCTAACCCTTGTTCTAACCTTTGTTTTAACTGTAACCTTAGTTATATTCTTCACTCAGAACCTAGTCATAATCCTCACCCTATTCCTTACACTAATATAAATACTTAAACTAGTTGTAATAATAACTATAACAAAAACACTAACCCGATCCCTAACCCCTAACCATTCTTCTAACCCTACAACTAGCCCTAACCAATACCATAGGCCGAAACCCAAAACAAGTCATAAATATCATCCAAGTTCTAATTCTAGTCCTAAAACTAACACTTGCCTAAATTGTAACCCTTAGGGCCAATCCTAACACTGACCCTAGTCCTAATCAAAACAGTGGTCCCAGACCTAATCCTAGTCCTAATCTGAACCCAGGTCTTATCTGTAAACCATGTACTGATGCTAACCCTAGTCATCATCTCAACTAGAATTCTAACTTATCGCTGTATCTGGATAAGGCTTATATCCGCTCATCATATATGTTCCTATATCCGCTCATCAT
>NW_017311307.1:0-733 GCF_000935625.1 Nanorana parkeri
ACCATCGTCACCACCATCATCATCGTCACCATCATCATCACCATCACCACTATCATCATCACCACCACCACCACCACCATCCCCGTCATCGTCACCATCATCATCGCCATCATCATCGTCACCATCATCATCACCACCACCACCACCACTATGATCACCACCACCATCATCATCCCCGTCATCGTCACCACCACCATCACCATCCCCGTCATCGTCACCACCACCATCACCACTATCGTCACCACCACCATCATCATCATCACCACTATCATCACCACTATCATCACCACCGTCATCGTCACCATCGTCACCACCACCATCATCACCACCACCATCATCACCACCACCATCACCACCATCGTCGCCATCATCATCGTCGCCATCATCATCATCACCACCACTATCATCATCATCACCACTATCATCATCATCACCACCACTATCATCATCATCACCACCACCACCACTATCATCATCATCATCATCATCATCATCACCACCACCACCACCACTATCATCATCATCACCACCACCACCACCACCACCACCACTATCATCATCATCATCATCATCACCACCACCACCACTATCATCATCATCATCACCACCACCACCACCACTATGATCACCACCACCACCACCACCACCACCACCACTATGATCACCACCACCACCACTATGATCACCACCACCACCACTATCATCACCACCACCACCAACACCATCACCCCCC
>NW_017311307.1:779-2912 GCF_000935625.1 Nanorana parkeri
TCGTCACCACCACCATCGTCACCACCACCATCGTCGTCACCACCACCGTCGTCACCACCACCATCGTCACCACCACCACCATCGTCACCACCACCACCATCATCCCCGTCATCCCCACCATCGATATAATGCACATGGTAACAATGAATGACGTTTGGGGATTGGATCGGGGATGCGCGGTCCCGGTTGCTGCACTCTAGCAGTTGGTTGTCCGGCACACGGGAGGACGGGACGTGTGGACACGGAGGGATCATATGACACGTCAGACACACGGGTGAGCTGAGGATCTTCTTGGTACGTGGGGTGGGGGAGGGTTCCAGGTGTCGCTCTATTTATATCACACAAGAGACGATCACATGCTGGAAACTTTCTGCCATAACACCCCCCCCCTCCCCTCCCCCCGGCCAACCGTCACTGCGGAGCATCACATGACCCGAACATGCCGCAGGAGGAACTACAAGAACCAGGATGTCCTTCCAGCCGGCGCATAAAGAGGACCTGTCATCAACTTCACAAGTCTCCATGAAGAAATCCGGACAGGTCACAGCATACAGAGGCGGGATCACTATTCAGGCAAGCTCCGCCTCTTATTAAAAAAACCCGTCCTTTAGCTCCACCCAGTGACATTGCCTAGAGATGAGATGATGTCATCAGTCTGCTGCAGGCAGGAGGAAGCATTTCCTCCTGCCTGTCTTTGTATTGTATTATTGATTGGATACATTGTATATACAGGTCGCAGTGCGGTGTCTTTGTATTGATTATTGATTGGATACATTGTATATACAGGTCACAGTGCGGTGTCTTTGTATTGATTATTGATCAGTGATTGGATACATTGTATATACAGGTCGCAGTGCGATGTCTTTGTATTGATTATTGATCAGTGATTGGATACATTGTATATGCAGGTCGCAGTGCGGTGTCTTTGTATTGATTATTGATTATGTATCAGATGTGATAAAGGACGCGGATACATTGGTGACCTCTGATCCTCCGTCCCGGACACGAGGACTCTGCAGGGGCCTCAGTCACACATGTGCCGTCACTTACTAACCATCGCACACAATGGAATGATGACTCCCATCATCTTCATCTGGATTCCGGGAATGTCTGCAGGCCGAGCTCGGCGTTACTCACACACAATACGCTCCCCAGAGACCGAGAACAGCGCCACCTACTGTCCGGTCTGAGCATCGACTCCCCAACCAAACCATGAGACATACCGACATCAATTCCAGGTGATGGAGTGGGGGCCGATCTCCAGGGTTCGGGATGCAGAGCGGGGGCCGATCTCCAGGGTTCGGGATGCAGAGCGGGGGCCGATCTCCAGGGTTCGGGATGCAGAGCGGGGGCCGATCTCCAGGGTTCGGGATGCAGAGCGGGGGCCGAAATCGCGCTGTCATTGTCATTGGACAGGAAGTGGGGCTCCGCCCAGAATTCTGCAGCAGCGGCATCTGTCGCCGTGAACTCCGCAATTATGCCGAATTCCATTACTATGGCGATATCGTCTGGCATGCTCCTCCCACAAATGAGATCATGTGACAGGATACATGAAGACATCCAGGTCCGTAAATAAAATGGAAGGTGGAAGATCTGCAGAAGACCCGGCACTGACCTCTCCGGATCATACGTCCAGGTAAGAGGACAATCCATGGAAGATCTGCAGAAGACCCGGCTCCGGCCTCTCCGGATCATACATCCAGGTAAGGGGACAATCCATGGAAGATCTGCAGAAGACCCGGCTCCGGATCATACATCCAGGTAAGGGGACAATCCATGGAAGATCTGCAGAAGACCCGGCTCCGGATCATACGTCCAGGTAAGAGGACAATCCATGGAAGATCTGCAGATACTCATGTAAGGGGCCCCGGCAGCCTGGGTGGCCCACCCGGGTCCCTTACACGACTATCGGCCACCGGTGAAGGGCGAGGAGGCGGAGGCCTGGCCCTAGCAGCGCAGGGCCCCAGCATTGCCGCTCCAGCGGCTTTGAGACAAGCTGGGACCCCATCAGCGGCGCTGCTCGTCTGATGTCGGACTGGCCGGAAGTGACGTCACTTCTGGGCGGTCCGGCGGCAGAGGAAGCCATGTGTGCAGGTAAGAGGAGCGAGGAAGGAAGGAAAGGAGAGAGGGGGG
>NW_017311307.1:6105-7434 GCF_000935625.1 Nanorana parkeri
GGGGAAATGATGCAATTGTGGGCGGGGCTTCGCGGTTTTAGACAGTTAACCGTTTCAAAGCCGTGATAAATAGTCCGAATATCATTGGAAGATTTGTACTTGCGTGGCCCGCCCAGCGTGGGATGCGTCCCATTAAACCACCTCTCGTCCATTGGCCTGTTCCTAAACGGCAGGACGGGAGCCTTATAGGAGCGGGAGGGCGTCTTTAGACGTCCTTCCCCTCCCCCACGGCGCTCAGCGCGCACACGAGTGGGGAAACTGTCAGCGATGTAAACAGCCGGCGATGGTTGTTTACATTCAAGCGATCGGGCGTCTCTAGAGATGTCCGATTGCTTGTATTAGGCGCGGGTGGGCGCCGCCGGTCCCGAGATCTGCTGTACCGCAACGCTAAATACAGAAAAACGGCCTGGCCAGGAAGGGGGTGTAACACCGTGGTCTATAAGCGGTTAATTATGCTAATATGCCTTTGCTTAAAGGAGAAGTACGGGGGCGGGGCTTTTCCCATAGTTCTCCTCAGGGTCACAGGAGGACACAAACTAGCGTCCTCCTCCCGTCACCCCAGGCTCGGTATATAGGGAGCTACAGCTCGCGGTATACTGAGACGCCGCAGCCGGAGCGGATCCCGACAATTGTGCCCTGGATCCGCCCAGCTGCGTGACTGACAGCTGGCTCCTCCTATCTAGAGCCAGCTGTACCCGCCCCCTCCCCCGTCCGTTCCGCCAGTCAGCGCTGGCGGATCGGAGCAGGGGGAATCCAGCCCCTCCCACTGTTACGGCAGAGAGCCGTGACAGGATCGAGAGGTGAGCGAGCGCCGGCATGTGTTCGCTCACCTCCCGATCTACTGAGCCGACCTGTGACAGTCTCATTGTCACACGTCGCCCCGACCTATGAGGTGAGTGACAATCACTCCCCCCCCCTCATAGTTCTCCTTTAAAAATGAATGTAACGTGTTGTGACGTGTAGTATGTTGGCCACCATATGTTGAATAAATCTCACTCACGCCAAGGACACATCTCTCTCTGTTTCCCGGTTTGCTGGGAGGTTTCCGGTATTCCCGCCAGGACACCGGTTGGTAGAGGGTACGCCGACCGCTCACCATGGGTCTAGGACGTGCCAGGACACCGGTTGGTAGAGGGTACGCCGACCGCTCACCATGGGTCTAGGGCCAGACGTGTCAGGATACTCACAAACACGGATGCTTGGGTAGCAGACAAAGGTGACCGGGTCACGGAGCGGGCAGCAGGGACACGCCGAGGAGATTCCTACAAGACTCTCCCACGCTGTGGTTGTGAGTATAAGGCCCCGTTCACATATAGCGAATTGTCGCGC
>NW_017311308.1:0-1552 GCF_000935625.1 Nanorana parkeri
TCATTTCATAACATGTACGTTTAGTATGTTTTCCTCCTGCTGTTTGATGTACATGGAAAGACACCCTTTTCTCGGGAAAGGAAATTATGTGTAGCCAGTAACACCATGCAATACTCCTTGACTGTAGAGGTAGAAATTGTATTTTTTAAGTTATTAATATGTATCCCAGTGGCATCTCCTTAATCTGTGTCCCAGCATTCAAGGGTGGCATATGCTTAATCCCACAAAAAAATAATACTCACCCCTAGATCTGGGATTATCAAGGCATTTGTCAGATTATAGCAGCAGGAATCAAAGTATAGAAAGGGGTTTAAACCAGTATGGTTTAATGCTTTGCATCTGTAGTATGACATTTTAACCGATTCACTTCTAGAATGAAAGGTACTGAAAAGTATTTCCAGTTGCAGTTTGGATTTTGGCTGTATGTATAAGTGAACAAGTCTTTCACCAATGTTCTAGTATGCAACTAAGTCATTTATAGCTAATTATATTTATTACAAAGGCAATCAAGTATGTTGTAATTCCACATGTTACTAAACAGCATACAGTATGCTAGAAGGCAAGAATGCGTTGGGCTCAGTTGACAAAGTTTTTATACAAGGATAAGGATCCTTGTTTTAAAAAAAATAGCAGTTTATTTCAGCTTTGTCCAATGAGGTTTGTCAATTACAGCTACATGGCTGAAATAAAATCCTTATACTTGGGTTAATGCTTTGTGAATCAGACCTATTGTCACAAAGGGAAAAAGAAAACAAATCTGAAAATAAAAAGGAGTTGAAGAGAATTAACTGATCCACAATAGCCTCATATAATATTGCTTCTACAGGTTCATCTTCTTTTCTTCTTTAATGGATTCTCTATCCTTATGCAAATGTCTTTAGAAAACACCCCCACACATCGTAATACAAGACACGAGACCTCATAAATAAAGCTGGAGCAAATCTTCAGATTATGTGTTTTAACTCATTTTTTTTCCATTGCAGGTTAGCAAATATAATCTAAAACGTGATTGATTGCTTGAGCATCTCTCCCACTTTTTCTTGCCTGCAGTTTTTATATGCAAAGTTTTGAGTGTTATTCCTGTAGTGGAGTAAAGGTAATAAAATTGGAGGAAAGGAAAAGTATCCAGGCCTTAGGAAGAAAAGTTGACTGTCTATGTAACCTGCATTGGGAAAACTGTCAGCTGATATTTAACAGGTTGTCATTGGTACCTTAACTTTCCTTTCCTCTAATTTATAGCAAATTCATTCAAATACTGTATTTCTTCATATGCGCAAACTATAGACATATCAATGTGTATGCAGCTTTGCACATTTGTGCTTTGGTGTCTTCTTTGCATAGAAAGTGTTAAAAGCTTTTCATCTGGTCTTTAGACTCCGGGATCTCACTGGAAGGAGTTTATCATTTGCCCTGAAAATCTCTCCTTGTACAATGTGAGTGGTGTCTGGTGGTTGGGGGCGCACGATAAATACAGTTTTCACCCGGTGACAGTCACACACTAGCAATTAGCCACTCTGAACAATTAGCACATTCCATTTGGCTGCTAATTATT
>NW_017311308.1:4254-7433 GCF_000935625.1 Nanorana parkeri
AAGATTTCATTATATTTGTCTTTAAACATTAAGAAACAGTAAGACATGAATGCAAGAGCTCACTATTGCACATGTTGTCATGCCTGAGAGTGGTATCTTCAAATGGTCCTCTTTCAACCTGCTCTGAAGCCCAAATGAAGCCTCCTTTTTTTCTGCGGCAACTAAAAACCCCTGTGCACCCAAAACATGTTTTTTTAATGTTTATAGTTTCCTGTCTGGCTCACTCAATATTTTTGGAGACATCAGCATTATCCAGGGTTTGAAATACATTGGTGGCTGCTTAGGCGTGGTTGCCTCTGAGATCCTCATAGAAAACTGCAACAGAAGGTGAAGAATGTCTGCTGCGTTTCCATATCAACCAATCAGATTCCAGCTGTCATTGACACAGGACTGATAAAGATATGAATGAAAGCATTTTATTGCTATGGGGAACACCTCCTTTCTGTATGTATCTTAGCTTGTACACAAAGCTCTATGTCCTTCAATATTTTTTTTCTGGATAATGTGGTAACCACGGTGATGCATTGTTGAGGGGCTGAATACAGCATGTCTAAAGAAAAGACAATAAAGCAGTGCCCTATTGAAGTCTCTTTAGGTTTTAAATCAGAATTGGTATTTATCATGGAAAATGCAGCTTAGCAATAGTATATCTATGCACATTAATATTTTTTGGACAGCTGAGGATCCTAGTAACATAACACGTTTGGTTTGCCTTTAAAGCTTCATCTTGGATAGAAACACAGAAAAGTGATTGCAGAAAAAGACCAAGTGGTCCATCAAGTCTGCCACTTTTTTGTGTTTTCTTTAACCTTTTTGTCTGAGTATAGATCTGTGTTTTGACCATATGTTTAAATTTGCTTACTGTTGACTGACTCACTACATCAGCTGGAAGTCTGTTACCTCTTTTAGGTTATTCTATTGATTACCTCATTGTAAAAATGTATTGTATGATCTTGGCATTGGAGAGGAGAGGGAGGGTTGTGAAGATGTTGTGCCGTTTTCTGATTTAGACTGTGGTCCGGGAAACACTTATCACAGCTATTTTTTTTTTCCTTGCTTTATGCGAGCACGTCTCAGCAGCATTATAATACAGTGCTCTGTCCTGTCAGCTCAGTGACTATGATGAAGGACCCTGCTGTTCCTTTTAGACACTAATGAAGCCTGAAAGCTTTTAAACATGACAAAATTTTCCTTGAGTTTGTTGATTTATGGTTTTTATTTTTATTACCGGTGGTAACCACAGCTCTGCCAACGTGGCGGGTGTGCGGATCACCACTGAGAATTGCTGTGCCACTTTATGGCAACAAAAAGCACTAAAATAAAGGGAGATAATTCTTCTTCCACTCACTGACTATTTTCTAGCACAGGATATTGATTGTATTTGTCAGTCCAGAAATAAGAGGGCATTCATTTATCTATATTGCCCGTCCGACAGGTACTGGGAGCAGAATTTTTGAAAATCTTTTTATTGGACAAGTTACAATAAACAGTAATTTTTAATGGCTGGGTGGCAGATGCAGCAAAGAATGGAACTCTAATTGGTATACTCATCTAAAGGCAGATATCTTGTTGTACATAACCTCTTCTAACTCTGCAATGTATCCAAATCATCAAGCAGAACAGTTTCCACTTTTTGCAGCACAGAAATGAGTTAGACCTAGAAAACAATTTGTTGGTTTTTATAGTCCCATAGTTGAAAAAGGAACTGTATGTGGCTCAATCAGCATATAAAAAATGAAGCCCCCTGATTGGTTGCTGTAAGATATTACACTTCACTGTTCTTTGAAATTTGCTAAAGAGGAGGTATACCAAATAACTGGTATTTCAGTTGGCAGGTGGAATCACACGTCCTGTGGATCTTCCTAGTGAAATGCCCTTCCACCCTGTGCCACAGAATACCATACTCCATGTAGAAGCAAACGTTCTTCTTACCTTTCTCTTACTTAAAGAACCCAACTAGGGTAGTGAAAATACCTTGTTCTATTCTAGCAATATTTGGGTAAAACTTTATTCATTGATCTAATTCCTCTGTATCTGCTAGGGAAAAACAAGAACGGTCCCAGTGATCTCCAGCAAAAATTGTAATTGTGCTACAGTCAAACTATCCACTTGAATTACCTTAATCTCAGTTTTAATCTGAATGAAATCTTGTTGCTAGTAGATCCTGACATGTGCTGCTGGGTAGGGCTGCGTTTTTTTGTCACATGAGTCTGGGCTCTGTAACTTCACTGAATGTAAAAGACAGGATTGGGACTATATGGCCTGCATTTTAACATGGGTGAGCAATGGTGGTCCCTAGAACACCAAATTGTTCAACATCGAGTTAATTTTAAACAGCAGTGTGGTCTGGTGAATGACAGCTATGTCTGGATGAAGAATAGAAACTCATACTACAGCCAATATGCAGATTGGGCAGATGGCCAAAGGATTGTTCTCTGCTGTCAAATCCGATGCTTTAATATCCACATTATTTACAGCAATTAACATTTGCTAGCAGCATCAGCAGTCACAAATCACAATAAATGGTACTTTTCTGTATCTTTTTATAAGTAACGCCAACACACTGTAATGTTTTCCTGGAGATATATGCTTACCTTTTTGTATAAACACTCGATCAGTTGTTAGTACAAGACAATTGATAGCGTTTAATAATTATTATTTGGGCTGTTTAGTATTATAAAGTGCAGATGGCTCTATAATTAAATATCGTTTATATGGGTTAGGGCTCTTTGGGATTGCTCTTTGTGCTGGCTAAAACAGCACAGTTGTCTAAATGCCTTCATTTTATTTCCATACTGTTTCCAGTGAAACCTGTAACCGAAATGGTAAAAACAGTAACATATTTGACAACAGTTCACTCTAATAATGGCAGTTCATATAATGCAGTTTTTAAATGCACAATTAGGCGCATACTTCTACAGGCACAGAATGGTTGGGTTATGCGTTATACCGTTTAGGCCTACTATTGCCTATAGCCTTGCCGATACTGTGTGACCATTATTTAAACCCCAAATAGTCTATTAAATATTCAGAATGCCCTGGAGGGATATAAAACCTCCTTTTCTGTTTATTGTTTGGCTAATAGACTATTTAAAATTACTACACAACCTCTTTGAAAATAGATCAATATTATCATTAATTATCCGCATAAAAAATGCAGCAATTCTTGATATTATTCG
>NW_017311309.1:0-317 GCF_000935625.1 Nanorana parkeri
TCATTGCTAGCTCCACACAATTGTTTTCTATTTTTATTTTTCAACCTATTTTTCTGTTTTGCTCGGTCCCACAGAGAGATCGAGCAGAACAGGCGAGCCGAATGCCTGAATCCTGAAAAAAAAATCTAATTGATCTGAAACAAAACAATAGTTTTGAGCTTTTACATGTCTAATAATCATTTTTGCATCTGACATCATTATAGTAAGGTCACCAGATGTTCAAAATGAAATCCAAGGTTATACCCTACTAACCACGCCCACTTATAACCACAACAAAACCCCCCAATTTGTAGTGCAGAGTGTAGGGGTAAGGAGTA
>NW_017311309.1:4841-5504 GCF_000935625.1 Nanorana parkeri
CCCTTCTCCATAACATTGGGGTCAGGTGTTCCATAGGGATGAGATTTGGGTTTCCTGTTACAAAAGGTTCACTGTGAATCTTCAGGATTTATACAATTTGCAAATACAAATGTTGTTCCAACGTTCTGCATGTTTGTCACCACAAATAAGGAGCAACCTATAATGCAGTGCTTGGCCTTTGCTCTAATCCAAATAATGAACTGGAAGAAATAAAAAAACATCCACATTTATAAAAGGGGCGGGCTCATAAAAACCATATTGTCAGTGTGTGTTGGAAAAGTTTTGGAGAGCTGACAATTCTGTGAAGGTAGAGAACCTTTTTATTTCCATTTTATGTATTTCTATTATTATGGTATTGGTACGTATCTCCAATGGCAGTGCCCAGCTTCCCATGCAAAAAGATTGCGTATTAGCCCTACAAATGGAGGGAATGAATTAATGAGATTTACTCCTTATAGACTTCAATGTTCTTCACTTCAAAGTTCTCAATCTTTTAGCAACACTTGCTGAGCTATGTGTGAATTGATCCAGGCAGGTTCACTCTTTCTTAGTCTTCTTTAGTCCATAAAGATAGCTTGGGACAGTGTAACGGATAAGAGTGCAGCATAAATAAATGTAAAACATCTGCGCTTCTGGATTGGGATCCCCTAAAAAGTTTGAAAG
>NW_017311309.1:6802-7417 GCF_000935625.1 Nanorana parkeri
TGTATTGAAGTCAATGCCACTGCCCCCCGCCCACAGTGCGATCGTCCGCACCCGGAACACAGGCACTTCACTTTATATCCCTGTATGGATAGATTTAAGGACTCCACAATGTACTTGCTATCTTCTGTAGAGTTCTTTTGTGGCATTATTCTTTATTTTTAGTCAGTAGATTGCTGATAAGAAGTCAATCTCTTGAAGCTGCTATCTCAGATTTAGTCCTGCTTGAGGTTCCCGAAGGAAGCCATCTTGCTGTTCTCTACATGATCTTTTCAAAGTGTTTATTGGTGGGGCCACGCACTAATGGCTTTAAAGACATTAAAAAACACCCTGTCATGCTTGAGGTAGTTGGAAAGAGAACAGCAACCCCAACACTCCTCTCAAGTGGAGCATATTAGCTTCTCTGCTATGGATCTCAAAATTCACCATGATATAAAAAGGTGTGGTGTGAATAAAACTGTGTTTAACCGGAACCAAGGAACATTTTGCCTTTTGATTTATTGGGGGGATGCATACAAATAGATCCTGAATGATTACTATTTACTGTGGCTTGCATAAGTAGTCACCCCCTTGGCAGTTTTCCTATTTTGTTGCATTACAACCTGGAATTAAAATGGA
>NW_017311310.1:0-721 GCF_000935625.1 Nanorana parkeri
CGATCGCGGGATTTCCCGCGATAATCGCACAGTGTATGGGCGCCTTTAAGCTAACAGGTAACCATAGTCACCAAGGACGCTGTAACGCAGGGCGGAACAACACTCCCCTACTTCCTGCTTGTAATCGGTAGCCGGTATGTTTCACTTTATTTTTTTAACATTTGCGTTTTGTAAGGGAGCAGCACGTATTTCAGAAGCTGTGTAAAAATGATCATCTTGATCATGATGATTCTTTTAAGTGCTTGCAGGTAAATATATATACATATTGGAGCGAGATAATTCTGAGCATTTATTAGAATAATATGTACAACTTCTAATGAGAGAGAATATAACGTTAAGTTGAACATACTAATAAAGTTGCCTATAGGGTTGCGGGTATCCCCCGGAAACCTCTAGCTTAAGACCAACACTGCAATTCACTCCACTAATACTAAAACACTGGGCAACCACTCCGAACAGTCCCTTAGGACCCCCCAGTCCACCATACAAGTCTTTGCAAATCACAAGGGAAAATCGAGTAGCATAGTAACTATTGAACCAGTGGGATAAGCTAACAATTAACAAACTTGTATCTATTGTGGCAGTGTGTGGCAATGCCATGGTGTCTTTTGTCAAAATGGTCACCCATGACTCTCAGCAAGAGGGCCTGAGCGGTTCCAGAAAGTACAAACTTTTTACCAGGAAAGAGTTGGCTTTGCAGTTCTTCCCAGGTTTTCTGGAT
>NW_017311310.1:4659-6007 GCF_000935625.1 Nanorana parkeri
TAAAAGTGGGCAGGAAGCCCTAAAAAGAAGTTTGCGAGTGGACTACATCCTTGATGCACTACCATTTGAAGCTTATTCTCACACTATTCATCAAACAGGAGACACTTGTGTCTGACATATCAACAATGTTCGTTTCTTAGAAACTACTTAACAGTAATGAACACACCATATCCCCAAAAGAGCAATACCACATAGCCATAGGTATGAAACATATTTGAATGTGCTCTGCAGGAGAGATCTAGAAGGTATTGAGCAAGCACCTAGTCATGTAGAGAGGGGCACAGGTGTGGCATGAAGAAAGTCTCTCAAGCAAACATATTGCCAGGTATAGTCATGTATGAAATAGAAAAAGCAATAAAAGAAAATGAAGTATAGACAAGTAGTAAAAAGTCAGATTAGTCAGAAACATCATGTTTGAAATAGTAGAAAACTTCACGCTAAACTTATCTAAGGGTTGTTGGAGAAAGGGTTCATAGGCAGGTTTTGACTTGGCCTCCTCCGATTTCTAGCCATCCAAGGTCTCTGAGGTAGTGAAGGCAGGGACAAGCCAGCTTGTAGAATAGGCACCATCCAATCCGGGACCTGTATTTCAGAGATTTCCAGAAAGGTGAAAAGATCTGGGAGTTGTCTCGGTGAGTGAAGCACGAAGGTGTCAGTTTTCTTGCGGATTATACGGCAAAAAGGGTTTTCCCCAATGATAAACAGAGCAGAGCTGATCTTCTATAGGAGAGGCTTCAGGAGGCACAGCATCTGTAGAGTACGTTGAGACAGGTCAGGTAGAATATGGATGGTAGTCCCATCAAAATCTAGCCGGCCATTTGCCCAAGCTTTGCCTAAAATGTATTCCTTAATGCAAAAGAAGTGTACTCTACATAAGGTATCACGAGGACCAGAGGATTCACCCCACCATATACTTTGGACCCAGTATACTCTATCTAATTCCAATTCTGATGTTGGATCGCTGACAAGGATTCTATTGAGGATAGATTGTACCATGGAATGCAGATCAACATTGGTGGTGGCCTCGGGTATTCCTCACAGCTGCAAATTATTTCTTCTGCTTCTCTAGGTCGTCATGATGCATGGCCAGGATTACCAGGCATCGGTCGTAGTAAGTCTGGGACTCCTCTAGAAGTGTAAAACAAATGGCAAGTGCACTCATCAATTCAAACCAGCTTTGAAGCAAGGTGCACATGGAATGGCTTTTCACAGTATAAAACCAAGCATTTCCCAGCACACTCACCAGCCAGCCTGCAAAAAAAATACGTTACTACTACGGTTAAAAAAAAAGAGGTTTTCGTTGCACAACTTTTGCAAAACATGTGGAAGTCACACTGCCTCATCAAGG
>NW_017311310.1:7089-7412 GCF_000935625.1 Nanorana parkeri
GTACACTGTACGTCGTCAGTCACGAAGGGGTTAATAAAAACTACTTGCATGCCATTCACATAAAGCACAGCAAGAATGTGAACACAGTAAGGATCAAATCAGATCCCAAACTCCCCCCTGCTGCTATTGCAGTACGCCACTTTCTAGTATACTGCAGCCAGGTGCTGAGTACCTCTGTGCCACTCCCACGCCATTCTGTGCCTGAAAGCTCAGCCCTACACACGTTATATCACTTCAGGGGCTCAGAGTCACAGACTTAAGGTGGCCATACACTTTACAAAGTGTAAAGTAATTAAAAAAAACGTACGATCTGCCCATCTTGG
>NW_017311311.1:0-5793 GCF_000935625.1 Nanorana parkeri
CTTATAGCCCCCCCAGAGAGCCACACAGCCCCCCAGAGAGCTCATACATACCACTAGAGGGGCAACAGAGCCCACCCAAAAGCCATAATAGACCATCTGAGAGCTGCACAGCTCCCCTGAGAGCCTGTACAGACCAACAGAAACCTCACAGAGCCCACTTGAGAGCCGCACAGCCCCCTGAAAGCCAGTACAGACCACCTCAGAACTGCAGAGCCCCCCTGAGAGTATTCAGGTCTAATTGAAGGGTTGGCACTTTGAGATACATAAGTTGGTTTAGTGATCCAGTTTGGGCACTCCGGCTCAAAAAGGTTCGCCATCACTGCCCTAGATGATCACCAGATCCCACTCGCTGCCACCATCTGAAAGGGTTCATCAAGACTCCTTAACCGGACTTCACAGGAAGATTCATTAGGACAGATCCGGGAACATATTCAAACAAACACTAGAGATTGTTTAAACACGTTCAATTTATTGTTTCACAGGCAGGGTTTATATACAAAACTGAAAAAGAAACAAGCCATGGGTCATAGAACTGGCAGTTTGGTCATGCGGTGTAGAACAGGAAGTGTGGATAGATACTGTGACGACATGGTGATCAGTTTATAAGTTAAATGTGTATTGGTGTTGAGTTGTGTTTGAGTGCGTTATGCTGTGTGACCTGGTTAAGGAAAGACTATCAGCACCATCCCTCGTTATCTCCCATTGTTCTCTGAGGGAGCTCAGAACAATGACATTCTGGCCAGGCTCCTGCTATGGCCGTCTGGAGTTCGTTAGCAGGTGGACACCTGTGGTGTTGAGCAGACCGATGGTCTGGGAGGGGAGGGGGGATGTGATGGGATTATATTCTGATTTCATCACTTGCTGTATATAAGTTTGTGCAGTTGCTCAATAAATCAGAGTTTGTTTTCCCTACACTCGAGCCTTGGCTAGTGACTGGGGAAACTGGGAGCTACAGATCAGCGGGTTCCAATATCTCCTCAGCAAGGAAGAAGACAGCGGCGGACATACTCATCCTGAGTACGGGGGTCCGTCACAGTTACAGTTTAAGATGGAAAGATACAAAGTACCACAAGATAAGAGAAGTGCGAATATACTGACAAACTGATGTTACAACCCTCTGCTAGTCTTGTCTCCTAATATGGTCTGTTAGTAAAGCGGATATATAATAAGACTAAATAAACCAGCAAATTATTAATACTGACCCTTATACGCGGTATCGTGCACGATTGCCAATCGTTCACGGATCGTGCAGGTGTGAACCTAGCCTCAGTTAAGAATCTAAAGAAAGTGCAGCACAAGTTAAACCAATGGAAATAATAAAAAAAAACATGAGTTGATTACCTGATAACTCTGTTTCCAGGAATCTTCCAGGACAGCCAATAAGAGAAAGCTCCGCCCGCCTGCAACAGGTGTTATGGAAATTCGCTTGGTTCAATGCACAAATCTGTGCTGCGCTAAACTGCGCCAAAGTATGCCAAACACAAAGAATTTCCCCCATGCTTAAAAGCACAGTTGTATTACGCTCTCTTGTGCAAGGACTCGATGTACCTCTTTAGAGTCATGTAGAGTCAGGACACAGGTCATGTTTTCATCGTGGAGTCAGTGTAGAAAAAGGGCAGAACAGGCTCCCCCAGCTCCTTCATTTATTAAGGTCAAAGGACGACACCCAGTGGGAGACGGCTTTACAACCTCAGCCAGTCAGCCCAGCAAGTACAGGTACACATCAAAAGGAAAAGGGGAATACACCAACATGGCTGAACAGCCATGTGGTTGCCCATCCCCCATCATCGTCAGCATGGACCCCACTCAATACTGCTCAGAGTGACCAGTATCTAATAAGATCATTCTACTTGTTCTTACGGGTTTGAGACTGAGGAGACATTGCTAATGCGGTTATCTATATACGGTACCAGTATACGGACAAGGCAGATTATGTCTTCTTATAAGAGCAGATATGTATCCAAAAGGGATAGCGCAGTCCGCAATAGAGGTATAATACGCATCTCGTTATACGGAATTCACTTAACTAATGTGTACATACGTTTGAAGGCAAGGAGACCAGCGCAGTGCACTTAGTACTCACAAACCGGCAAACGCCTCCACACACCGCGAACATGTCTCCAAGCCCATGAGAAGGTTTTCATACTGACGGTTTTACTGCTGGTCCCGATTCAACCCAAGTACCCTCTCTGCTAGAGCGTTCCTCTTTTAAAGTGACATTAAAGGCAAAATTTCAAGGCAAAGGCAAAAAGGCAAGCTTTTCCTTCCCCCCCCCCATGTTTGCTAGCAGTAGATATATGCAAAAAAAATGGGAGGGTTTAAATATCCTTTAAATCCGACACAGGGTGACAGATGACAATACCTAAAACACACACATCCTAGAATAAAATGTCCACATAATTCCATATAATAAAATTTCCACAACACAGGAAACACATCAACCACATTAGATAAAAAGCACTTCCTTCCACCCCAACTCAGTAACCTCTAGGACTGAAGGCTCAAAAATATACCATAGTATCCCCCCCTGCATCCTAGCAGGATGATCCCAGAATACTATTCCAGGGAGGGAACCTGCTGTCCTGGAAGATTCCTGGAAACAGTTTTCCCCTTCGTCTTCCAGAACAGCTTACGAGAGATAGGCTCCGCCCCTTTTAGTAGGAAACACGTCACCCCTAGTTGTTTTAAAAGGCCTGCCTCTCTCCTTCTGACCCTTGTGTGGGTCAGAAGTACCTTAGTAGGCCGCCGGTGCGCGCCTCTGTCAGTAGGGGTTTCCTCACCGGATCCTTCCTCCTCTTCAGTGCCCGGGGAGGGCCAGCACCGGATCCTGCGTTTCCCCCTTGGCTGAATCCTGGGACCGCGCGGCTCAGCAGTCAGGGGCCGCCGGTCTAGGGTTCCCGGGAGATTCTCGACGGCCGGATCGGATGGCCGACTAGGTCACTTCCGGTGCGGGTGACGCAACTTCCGGGTGCCGCGGCCTTGCGTTCCAGCACTCATTTTCGGCGCAGAGGAAGGGGCATGGGCCTGGCTGGTGCACGAGGCGTGTTCACAGGCTTTTCTGTGAGAGATCGCCGGGGGAAGTACTTGTTTTCCCCAAGATGGATCCTGTTCCTCTTCTACAAGCTGCACAGATGGATACAGGTCCTTCAGGCACCAGCTCTGCTCAGGTAGGTGGATACTTCTATGTATTCCCTCCCTGTAGTTCTGACTGTAGCCATTTTCTTCCACCTGGGGCCTCTTGGTGTTGGGCTTAGGGTGTTGAGGGGGCACCATTACTTTGTTAATGCAGTTGACAGGGAGTTAATTCTGCCTCTTCTGATATTCTGTGTTGCAGGTCCAGATTTCAAAGGGCAAGTCTGTCCCCAAAAGGAAGTGTGCGCTTTGCTCCTTAAAGCTGGGAACTGATTGAAAGAAACCACTCTGTCAAAAATGCATTGAAGGAGTGTGCAGGGATGAATCTGCCTCAGCATGCGGTGGCTTGTTATCCACTGTTAGGGAAGAATTGGTCTCTACCTTTTCTTCTTTAAGATCCCCGATAGCAGATTTGAGACCTACTGCAACACAGGGTTTGGTGCCCGGGCCTCCGGCTCAGGTTCAGCTTCTCCAGACAGAGTTTGGGTCAGGAGAGGTCGGTCAGAGGAAGCCGGAGGAGTATAGCGTCGCTGCATCCTCTCATCAGGGATCGTCTGGTGAAGGACAGTGACAGAGGCATTAGCCCTCCTGCCTCTAAGTATAAATTGTCTCTAGAAGAGGTAGATGAATTGTTGGGTGCAGTGTATGGTACCCTAGATATTCAGGAACAGATCATAGATTCCCTTCCAATGCTGTTTAAGGCCGTTGCTTTTATGGCAGATGCTTCAGCCGATTCGGTCAGAATGACCGCCTTGGTCAATTCTTCTCGGAGGGCGATTTGGCTGAAGGCCTGGGAGGGGGATGCAGCCTTAAAATTAAGGCTTTGCAATCTACCGTTTACGGGCGATCTTCTTTTTGGGCCTGAATTAGAGGCCATATTAGAACGTACAGCTGATAAGAAGAAATCCTTTCCAGAGAAAAAGATGAAGCACTTTCGTAGATTTTTTAAACGGCCCAGGAACAAGGGTCAGAATACGAAGGGGGAGCAGCCCAAAAAGCACTGGACTGGGCAGAAAGGCAAGGGAAAGAGGAGTATTTTTACTAACCCTCCCTCCAAAGCACCAACAACAGTGACTTCTGTGTGAGGGTGGGAGAAGGCTAGCGTGGTTTCTCCCTCGTTGGAGGGAGATTACTTCCAATCGTTATATCCTCAATCTAATCCACGAGGGGTACAGGTTGGAATTCTGCAGCCCCCCCACCCTATCGGTTTTTGATCACAAATCTCCCGAGGAACACGTTTCGAGTAAACGCTCTTTGTCTTCTGTTGGGAGAGTTGGTAGATCAAAGAGTGCTTATTCAGGTTCAGGAGAGGGGTGAGGGCCTGTACTCTCACGTATTTGTTGTACAAAAGCCGTCAGGGAAGTACAGGTTGATCCTAAACCTCAAACTCTTGAATTTAGCAATCAGGTACAAGAGGTTCCGCATGGACTCCATCTTTTCAGTCCGGAATCTATTGCAGAAGGATTCCTTTTTAGCAACTCTAGATTTAAGGGATGCCTATCTCCACCTACCCATTCACAGGACGTCGCAAATTTTTTTTACACCTGGCGGTAAGAGTAGGTCAGACGGTGGTACATTACCAATTCAGAGCACTCCCTTTCGGGCTGTCTTCGGCCCCTCGCATTTTCACGAAAGTCTTGGGGGAGGCAATAGCTCCTTTGCGACTGCAGGGGATTTGCATCATCCCATATTTGGACGACATCCTACTGTCCGCCAGTTCACAGGCTCAATGCACCAGAGACCTGGAAGTTACGCAGGTCTGGTTGCAGGAACTGGGATGGGTAGTGAATTTCCAAAAGTCCAATCTAGAAAGTCATGGAGCACAAGGAAGAAAGGGAATTGTGCGGAGGGACAGCATGACAGGGGGAGAAGGGGAGACAGGGAGATAAGGGGTTAAGTTATAAATTAAGGTATGAAGGAAAACAAGGCAGGAGTGGTCTCCTCCTGATTGGAGACTAGTGGGAGAGGGTGGGATTTCCATGGGTGGGGATCCTGGGGAGGAGACAGGAAGAGGCCAGTTTGAGGAGAAGTTCAACAGGAGAAGGTAATTTTCTCCCTGTTGCTTGCTAGCCAGAATGAGTGGTTTGGAGGAGCTGCTGGCGCGGGTGCGGGAGGCTGCGGCGTCCCGTGGCGCTTCCTGGGTCCAAGTCCAAATGACATCGGTGCTGGCTGGTGTTCCGCCTAGCCCTGATGTCCAAGTTGACCCCCCTCGGCGATGCGAAGTGTATGTGTGTTTTGAGGGTCCTTTGGGGGCGCATTTGAAACCCGAAGTGAGGGAAAGGATCTGGAAAGGTGAGTACGTGGAAATTTTCTCGCTTCTCCCCCTGGAGAAGTTCAATTTGGACAGAGTGAAGCCCGACGAGAGTAAGAAGGACGAGGAGGGAAAACGGCGGTATCGATTGATACCGCGGTCTTTCCCAAATTGGTTACAGGCGTTCGCAATTCTGGCAAGTGTGATCGGGGAAAAGGCTCCTGAAAATTGCTCTCCTCTTTTTTGTTACCTGGATTCGATCGGGGAAGCTTATAGGGTTTAAGGGGGTTTGGCATGGTTGAGGTATGATGAGCAATTTTGGCAGCGGAAGGCGGTTTGCCCCGCCATTCGCTGGGACCACAAGGATACCAGCTTGTGGATGAAATTGATGACGTCGGTTCGGGTAAGTG